>NC_090265.1:618421913-618679413 GCF_040414725.1 Anabrus simplex | reverse complement strand
GCAAAAGGCCGGGAACTACTACTCACTTGAAGCTTTAGCTCTCCTTACTATGTCATGTGAAATGAGCCACACCATTAAACTTAAAATGTTATAATAAACGCATTCATAATTACAGATAAAATTAAAATTATACTAAGTAAATGAAGAAATAGAGTGACTCAATATCTTGTCAATAAAATTAATATTGTGGAACAAATAAAATTAGTAGTTTAAAATATTTTTAGATCAAGATAAAACAACCTTAACTATAACCATAACCGTTAACTAGGCAAGGAATATCGTTAAATATAAATGAATTTTGCTTCTTGAACATGCACAATTAACTGGCAATAAAAAATTGACTAGCACAAATAATTCAACAAATAGGATCCACATTTAACTGACTAGCTAGCAGAATAAATAACATAGTCATCAAGCACCATTCCATCCATCATTAACATTCAAAGACACCCATCTCTTTTTCAACAACAGAGAGGACAGAAAAAACAATCATCATAAAACAAACGTCGTAACCAGACAACAAGCCATAATAACAGGCAAGGCAATAATTTTGGGGTTTCGTTTACGCTAGAGAAGAATGCCTCGAAATGCAATTTTAAATTTTTAGGTCTACACTCACCATGCGATGTTCATATAACACCTTGAATAAACTTAAACCACGAATTAGAACCATAATATAGCCTTTAAAACTTACTAGAAGGCATGTTTACCAAATTAAGGATATCATTTTAGCACATTTTAAGGATTCTAAACAGAATAATTGTGAATTACAGGTGTAGTTCATCTCCCGATCGGACGGCCCGGAACCAGTTCCACCCATAATTCTGAGTTACAGCATACAAACGGATTACATATATACCTTGAGTTTCAAGCTACCACACTACTTAATTAGAAATACGAATTAAATAAAATAGGTTACCACATGGGCACGCGAAAAGTGATTTTCTCTAAACAAGAAATATCCGTATTAAATCAAATAATAGCGGCTAGCGCCGACTTAAGGAAACCCTTGAAAAGACGAAACCCACAAAGGTTCCTATCCAGGATCAAAATCCTCTCTTGCAGACATCCTTTTCTGCCACACAAGCCAATTTGCTTCCGATTCAGAAACCATCTTGACCTCGACTACAAAGGTCATTATTCACTTGTCCAGTTCAACTATTTGCTTCATTGTCGCAGTTCAGACTGGCAGCCGCGAGGAGCGCCACAACCTGGCTGAGACTTTATTAACTAGCAGCGCCAACAGCCACGCTGCGATGCACACTAGTTTCAATTCATAATTTGATACGAATTTCAAATCACCTGCAAAAGAAGTCCAAGTTCCTTAATAACGTCTCAGTTGTAAATGCAGCGAAGAGCTTCTTAACTACTCCCCACAGTGAAAACTGCAAGCAGAGATCCTTTTCCGTAACCAAAAATCATGGTAGATTCCTTAAATTCAATTCAAAGCACTCTATGAACCCACTTTTCTCACTACGAATTTATAACTTAAGATATGTTTATTTATATTTTTGCTAGTGGTTTAACGTCGCACTATCATATCGGAGGTTTTTTGGGACTGAAAGAATGGCGTAAAAACTCGTGTCCTCATCCCGAGGTAATACAGCTCTTTTAAAGCACACCTCCAATGGAGGTAAGCTGCTTGTACCATTTCAACCACATACCAGCCCTCCTGCCATTCTTAAATTTCTGGCAGTACCAGGAATCGAACCCGGGCCCCCGAGGACGGCAGCTAATAACACTAACCACTACGCTACGGAGGCGGATTGCGAGTAGCCCCAGCATTTGCCTGGCGTGAAAATGGTAAACCACGGGAAACCATCTTCAGGGCTGCTGACTGTGGGATTCGCACCCAACATCTGCTGTATGGAAGCTGACAGCTACGCGACCCAAACCGCACAGCAAACTCGCTCGGTCTTTCTAAAATTATTGATGAGTTTCAGAATAATCCTCTCATCCACACTGGATGACTTCTAATCCCATTGATATCGAACGAAATATTGAATATTAATTTATTATACGAAACAGTGCGTTATGTGTTAAACGGCGTTGTCAGCAATGAATTCCAATTGGCACAGATATTGCATTTAATGATGGTTATTATACGGGATTACAGGATATACTCTCGGTACATTAAACGAAACCAGTGCCATATATATATATACGGATATATGCATTATATTATTCCAATGAATTTTCTACCGATGTTTGGATTTTTAACCGTACATATACACGTCTTCATTATGGACTGTTATATCTTTCAACGTTCAGTCTGCAAGTGTCTGTGAATTTACTAGACTCCGCCACAATGCTTTATTTGTAACAAGCTTTGTTGCTTCCTTTATTTCCATAACTCTTATATTTAAAACATTAGGAACTTACTCCTACCATCATCTTGGTCTCCCTCTACTTATATTACTCTTCATAACTAAGTCCATTATTCTCGTAATTAACCTATCCTCCTCTATTCGCCTCACATGACCCCATCACCGAAGCTGGTTTATAGGTACCCCACCCCAATTGGCGCAACAGCCCCGAAGGAGCATGTCCTACCAAGTGACCGCTGCTCAGCCCGAAGACTTGCAGATTACGAGGTGTCGTGTGGTCAGCACGACGGATCTTCTTGGGCGTTATGCTTGGCTTTCTAGACCGGGGGCGCTATCTCACCGTCAGATAGCTCCTCAATTGTAATTACGTAGGCTGAGTGGACCTCGAACCAGCCCTCAGATGCAGGTAAAAATCCCTGATGACATGGCCGGGAATCGAAGCCAGGGCCTCCGGATAAGAGGCAGGCACGCTAACCTTACACCGTGAGGCCGGTTATGGGTAGGCCTACAGCTGCAGAAATCGAGTTCATTCTTAACGTAGCTTATTTCTCCTCATTCTGAGTGATCATACTCACTACAGTTATGTCTGTTTCTAATTTATTAATAAGATATGCTGAGTCCACCCAGCTTTCACTCCCGTAAAACACAGTTGGTCTGAAAACAGGCCGTTAAGGTAGCTTCACCCAGGAGCTGATTTTCTTCTTACAGAATACTGTTGATTGCATCTGTGAACTCACTGCATTAGCTTTACTGCACCTTGATTCAATCTGACAATACTACGGTACCATCCAGGGAGAATACACATCCTAATTACTTGAACCTAGGTAGTCTACCTGACATTCAATTTTCTTAGGCTTCTTCCCTTCTGACATCAATTTAGTCTTGGAAAGGCTAATTTTCATATCATACTCATTGCACCTATTTTCAAGTTCCAACATATTTGACTGCTTGCTTTCAGCACAATCTGCCATTAAGACCAAGTCGTCATTTTAAGCTTAATTGCTTAATTCATATGGCTCGGGAACTGGGATTTTGTGATGTCTTCAACATTAGAAGTCTTCTTCAGTAGGGCCCCATCCTCACAGATGTGCAGGTGCCTATAGTAGGCCGTATACTAGAAAAAGACCTCTACCAGACCTCTCCGGAGGCCATGGGCTGTTATTATTATTATTATTATTATTATTATTATTATTATTATTATTATTATTATCATCTGTGCTTAGAATTATTTTCACACTTTATTTGCATCTTATTTATATTCTAGACTAGGATTTATACCCGTCGTTGACGAGAAAATTACTCTACATCTGTATGACTGGGCGAGAGGGAGGCGCGTTTGCCGGTCCCCAACACCTCCCTCCCCTTCCAAGTACGTGATTTCCATCCCTAAGCCATGTCGCTACGTTATTTAGTGTATATATAAAATATACAAGGGGCACATGATGGGATTTAACGTTTACTGTAGTCTTAGCAGTACACTGTTTTTCGATTACTCTAATATGAAAGGAGATATTAGTAATTCTTTGTTCTCATTATTTTCAGGCCTTTCTCTCAAACCCGTTCCCTATTTCTTATTCTCCTTCTTGAGTTCCCCTATGCCTTCAAGCGTTGGGGTAAGCTCTTCCTATCCATTGTCAGTTGGATCTTTTCTAGCACCATCTCCTCATTTCGACCACTGTTTTCGCATGCTTCTGTCCTATTCTCTGAATCCTGTCATAAATTTAATTTGTAACTTTAGTTACGCAGTATTTGAGAATTACATTTTAGGACTTTCCCTAAACTACCATTTCGCCCAGAGTGAATAAAATTATTTATAGCCTATATTGTTGTGGCTCATTCCCTTACTTTACATACCGATTTTCATTAAATTTTCTTCAGCCGTTTTCTCATGATGCGTGTGCATACATAAATACAGACAGACAGAAATTACGGAAAAGTAAAAAGTGCATTTCCTTGTTACTGTGGACACGACCGATACAGTAATACCATTTTTTTAAATTCTGAGAAATGTACAGACACAACTCTTATTTTATATATGTATATATTTATTCTATACAGCGTTGTTCATGGTGATTCGTCCGTCGAATGAGGAAGTTAAGGAGGTTACATTTCTTTGACTTTATAACAACGTGCTACTAAGTATGTACACTAAAGTGAGATAAATGCTTGCCAGTTACTATTCTAACATTTTCTAGGAAAATAGAAACAAACTACTTATTAAATTAGCAACAATAAATTTTGAATTAATAAAAAATAATGATCCTACGCCAAATACGCTGGCATTAATTACGAAAATGAACTTTATTTTCGCCGTAAAATGCATCCTTGTATATAACATTGGACAAAAACAAAATTATACCGCGTGGTAGGAATTATTTGATAAGTTACATAAGAATCTTAACTTTGGCGTCCAAATTGCATTTTCATTCTTTTTATTTTCTGCAACAATTTCTGAGTTTCGTTAATAAATTTTAATTAATTGTAATATATCTTCGTATGTTTATATTTCAGTCCTAATTCTGTATTTGACCTGAACTTCCAAATTATAGCTTAATAACAGACATTGAACTCTAGTAATAACAATTCACCGGGCGAGTTGGCCGTGCGCGTAGAGGCGCGCGGCTGTGAGCTTGCATCCGGGAGATAGTAGGTTCGAATCCCACTATCGGCAGCCCTGAAGATGGTTTTCCGTGGTTTCCCATTTTCACACCAGGCAAATGCTGGGGCTGTACCTTAATTAAGGCCACGGCCGCTTCCTTCCAACTCCTAGGCCTTTCCCATCCCATCGTCGCCATAAGACCTATCTGTGTCGGTGCGACGTAAAGCCCCTAGCAAAAAAAAAAAAAGTAATAACATTTCAAAAGGAATAGCGCTAAACAAACGAAAAACCAGGGAACAGGCATGCCACCGCGCAAAATTTCACTATATTTTCAGTAACCTTATTACCAACGCAGTAAAATATTACTACATCGTCCGCATAACAATAATGCCGTTAAAATTCGTTGGTAGTACGCAAGAAAATATTTAACTTCTAGTTTTCAAAACTGCAGCCTACTTATCTGGCTGTTTATCGGACAGTCGTAGTACAGGCCCTAAGTGGGATAGAGAGGTTAGATCCATGGTTGGATCTATGCCCGACCGTCTTTGACTCCAAGAATGAACCTGGTACAGGTAGTCATGTTTGGTGTAGGCCGAGTGAATCTTGAGGTCGAATGCCTTTCCTGAAACAGTGGTCTTGTTTCTAAATTTTCGACTTCCTGACGGGGAATCGAACCCATGTCGTTTTGGGTGAACCGAGCTTTAATCGCCTCGGCTAGGCAGTTCAGTTTTGATGAACAACATTTTAATAAATTCTTTGTCTCATTAGCAACCCACATGGTATTGGAGTAACATATAGGCCTAATATACAGAGGCCCCAGGTAAAATTCTGACCAAACTAATCCCATTAATCTCCGACAAGAGCTACAAAGGCATTCACTCAGCCTTAAGACCAAATGAGGACCTGTATGATATGAAAAGCAGCGATCCTGGACACAAATCCGTGTAATAGACTGAAGATGTGAGATCACGTGAGACTGCAGTATCCGCAGACCATCTGTCCCATCGTCGCCGTAAGACCTATCTGTGTCGATGCGACTTAAAACAAGCTGTGAAAAAAAAAAAAAAAAGACTGTGCAACACACATATCTCTTCGTTTTGTTTGCAGTGATCTATTAAGTATTGATTTGTTAATTATACTGTGCATGGAGAAAGCTGTGTAATGCATGCGTAGCATGTGCTCTTAAACAATAAACGTAATTGAGTTCTCTGTCCTACGTTTAGAAATAGGAACACAAAATTCCACCAGGTGAATATTGTAGAATATTGTCACTTATATTTTAGTACTACTGTATGTATGCTACTTTCATTTTTGATTAATGTTCTAAATGAAGAAGCTGCCAAACTGAATTACAAGGTGTATTAATGGCAAAGTATAAATGAATTATAATTGATTACCTGAAATTGATGTAATTATCTGTGCACAATATTTGCTACGGTACATGTAATTGACGTCAATATGGCAGCAACAAATTACAAAAGAGCTCAAAAATATAATTTCATTTTTGAGCTGGTGTGTAGTTGAAAGCTGTAATAAGCATTCAGTGTAAACACCGAGATGATGCAAATTCAAGCTCTGTCGATAGGCCTATTTGCCTTCCACTATTTTCTAAATAAAAGAAAATGTGAAGACAATCTCCAAAATATATTTTCATATCAAGTGATTTGCGAGAAAGGAAAGAAATTGATATCTGCTATATGGAGGAGTGCTATATTGCAAGAATTTCAAGTGATTAAATCCGCTACTATAGTGTTATTTATACTTTATTGTATTGTATCTACGAATTTATTCTTCTTCATCTTGAAAGGTGTGGTTGGACTCATGTGTTACCGTCCAGTAACGAAAATCTACGAATTTAATTGTGATCCATCTGGTGCCTGATGTTCGTGCCATTTCATCAATAGAGCAACAGTCAGTTCATTTTAAATCTTTCGACATTATTAGAACAGTCGTTGTCAGTCGTGGCTCATCTCCATAAAAGAGGAGCAGAGTGTTCATAATTATGCTATCGTTTATTTACGTATATCGTTTCTGTCTTAAGGGGAACAATAGATATCACGGAGTCCTGAATACTGCTGGGTCTCCCTCGTGCATTTGAAGTGAACGCAAAAGTACTCTTTTTATCGTCTGAACACTCTACCTAACATGTGAACATAATAGCTATCGATGGAACAGTGGCCTTGTAATCGATCCAACAATACGATTCGAAAGAGACAGCTTGGACGACGAAGAGGTTGATTTCGTTAAGAAGTGGTGGTGGTGATGGTGAATATTGTTTTAAGTGGAAGTACAACTAGGCAACCATCCTTTATATAACACTAATCAGAGAGAAAGTATGGAAGGGATCCGACAATTCGAAAAATGAAGATATCGGCCAAAGAAAGACAAGGGCTACGAGGGGCGCGTGAAAATGAAAGACTCCCTAGCCCTCGAATGCTGCAATAGCGTCGGGGTCGGGAAATAACAAGAGTTGACCAAGGGAGGTTGGGTAAGATAGATTAAAGTGAGGAGCCTGGCACAAGTACGTGGAAACAATATCAGAACTTAGCTAAGGGCCCCTTGTTCGTCAACCAACGCTTCCAACTTAAGGGTCCCTGAGGACCCTTATAGTCGGTTCTTACGACAGGCAGGGGATACCCTGTGTGCTATTCTACCGCCCCCACCCACAGGGGGATTCTGTGACTTTGCTTTAAATATCAGAAAGAAGAATGCAAAGTAAAAAGTTGGGAAGTCTAGGATTATTATCTGGTGCTCGCGGGACGGTTCTAAATCTGTCAGTCACTTGCTTCAAAACGTTTCAAGATAAATTCGTCCACAGTACATGAAATCGCTTTAAGTGTGCTAAGAGACTTCCTGTATAGTTTATACTATCATGTGTACGGTTTCAATGAAATGTAAAATAAAACACTTTGTCCGTGACGTTGTTGCCTGTGGATTTCCCATCTATCCAAAATTGAATGTACAGTATTGTTTTATATTTAAACAAATTATTGGGCTATAACCCTTGACTGAGGGCTTCTATCCCTCAACGCCTTCCTCTCATTAATATTTAAGAATTACAATAATTTGTTTACTTGTTCTGGTCTTTGGCTGAATGGTCAGAGTTGAGTCCTTCGACTCAGAGTGTCTCGGGTTCGATTCCCTGCCTTAATTGGCGAATTTAATCCCATCTGGTCAAATTCTCTCAAATGCACACGATTTTTGTGTCTCAACACATTATCCTTCATATTAAAATAACACACCACCATACCAACTACCAGAGAAACACGCCATGCCGGGCTGAATGACTCAGACGGTTGAGGCGCTGGCCTTTTGGATCCAACTTGGCAGGTTCGATCCTGACTCAGACCGGTGGTATTTGAAGGTGCTCAAATACGTCAGCCTCATGTCGGTAGATTTACTGGCACGTAAAAGGACTCCGTGGGACTAAATTCTGGCACCTCGGTGCTCCCAAAATCGTAAAAGTAGTTAATGGGACCTAAAGCTAATAACATTATTATTATTATTATTATTATTATTATTATTATTATTATTATTACAAACACGCCATAGAACACGTCCAAACCCACATGTGCGTCAATATTTGAACCCACGATCTCATCAGGATATGGAAAGAAGCCTTATGAGGAGAAGAAGAAGAAGAAGAATTAACTTCCTTTATTCACTTATTTTCGTAGTGTGTAGGTAAGTTCTTTCTCATAATTGTATCTGGCTTCAGGAGATGTAAATTCCTGGTGCAGTTATTACTTTATGCGTTTATCCTGAAACATTCATATGACCACTAATTATTATCGTTGGGCATTTGTGGAATGCACAGTGGTAGGTTCTGAACTGTCGGTAGGATGGACAGCTACCTTGAGGCGATATCTGAGACCACACCATGTAACCATGTACATGTTGGAGTCCTGTGCACAGTATCTGAAGGGCACATTCACTCAAGTATGGTGCAATAATGTTATTGGTTTTATATCTCACTATCTACTTTTACAATTTTGGGGGACGCCATGGTGCCGCAATTTTATCTCACAGAAATTATTTTACGTGCCGATAAATTTACAACACGAGTCTGGACTACTTCAAATACCACCGGACTGAGCCTTGATCGGACCCACCAACTGGGGCTCAGAAGGCCGATATTCTTACCCTCTGAGCCAATTAGTGCGACCTTAATAAGGCTTGTATGCAGTTCACGTGTGGACACTGTATGCTTTAACAAGTCAGTGGAGTGCCAATGTTTTTGTCCGCTCCTCATAATAATTCTCTGACTTCCTTGAGTGTGTTCAAACAGGTGATCTTAGGACCTTGAGTCAGAAATATTGATACCAGTGCATCAAGAACACCTAAATTAATTCCGCATTACCGAAGAAGTTGGTACGCGGTTTGGGGATGTAGCTGTGAGCTAGCATTGCATTCGGGAGATATTAAATTCTAACTCCACTGTCGGCAGACCTGAAGATGGTCTTCCCTGGTTTTCCATTTCCATGTCAGACAAAATCTGGGCCTGAACCTCAATTAAGTATATTATTATTATTATTATTATTATTATTATTATTATTATTATTATTATTATTATTATTATTATTATCCTTCCCAGTCCTAATCCCGTCCTATACTATCGTCGCCATAAGCCCTGTCTGTGTCGGTGCAATGTGAAACAAATACAAAGAAATCGTCGTTTTAGCTTTTAACACATTCGATAAACATACTATTTGCTCCATTTACTACTGAGTTCACTGCCGGAGATAACCAACGTAAGCGCATTATGCTCTTCAATGCGGAAGTAACACAGTTTTTAGGAAGACAGCTCTTGTAGAACCAGCGGAAGGTTGGGGGGGGGGGGGAATTATCAAATCGGCGTAGTGACCGTGTTCAAACTAAGGTGGATGCGATTCGAATTAGGTGAATGAGCCCGATAAAAAATGTGACGTATAACTTCAAGCTTACTTTTCTGTGTTGTCTTTTATTTACAGTTGGCTTTACGACGTACCGACAGAGTCGACGTCGGTGTAGGAAAGGGCTAGGAGTAGGAAGGAAGCGGTTATGGCCTTAATTAAGGTAAATCCACGTGAATAAGTGGAAAACACGGAAACAATACTTAGGGGTGCCGAAAGTGGAGTTGGAACCCACTATCTCCCGAATGCAAGCTGACAGCTACGGAACTCAAAACACGTAGCCACTCGCCGGGTTTCTGTACTGTATTGGGAACATCGTTATCATCTGAGTGGTGTCAGCTTAAAAGTATTTATTAATCGATGTTTGTTTGAATTTTGGCTACGTGACTACCTCAGTTGTGACTATCTTCAGAGCTGAGTTATGTAATGCAAGCATATTGGTATACGTGAAAACTAGCTCTATTATCCAAGTGGGTCCACTCGAATTCATCTAGTCTAATAACCAAACTCTATGGTGTTAATGTGCCATATCAAATCTGAAGGAGCTGGGCCTACTAAGGAACCGGTCCTCAGCCCGAAGTGACTCGCGGTCATTGCAGTTCTTCTTGGCTTTGCAGACTAAGCTACTACGTATCTCACCGTCAGATAGCTCCTCAGTTGTTCTGACGTTGGCTGAGTAGGCCTCAAACCTGCCCTCAGGTCCAGGTAAACGCTCCTGACCTGACCAAGAATCTAACCCGACGCTTCCGAGGTAAGAGCAGGCTCGATCTCTTAGACCATAGGGCTGGCAGTCGAATTCATCTTTTTCTTAGGACGCCATCTTCCTAAGAAGGTTGGCGATCCAGTTGATTATGATATATTTCGAAACAGTGGCCCATATCAGCAGCGTAAGGAGTTTCTCCGTCTCTCCACAGATCGTTAACCTTCAGTTTTCTCATCGATGATGGGTTGGAGAAATTCCATTCGTTATGAATTCATAGGAGGAAGTGAATATAAAATACAGCTGACATTTTCCGCATTTACTGATATTTCAATATTTCTCATAGGAGCAGAATGTACATTATGTAATCTGCGTAACAATGAAGAAATACACTACAGTTTAATTCAATAATAATCGCTGTGTGTACTCAGAAAAGCCAACAAGGTTGGTTTCAAAATAATATGTTTACTTTATTGAACGGCTCACAAATATTAAAGAGCAAATACTCAGAATTAACATTCAAATACAGATTACCACTAAACAACTAGCATAATACTTCTATGAACATCACTAAACATTGGCATTTCCTTCGGAATATCTCTCTCTGTAATTCCTCTATAATTCTATAATACCTTCCGTATTCTTCTATAGCACTATATTTTGAAAGTTTATCTTTCTCTAGCTTCATAAATATCATCATCATTGTCATATACAGAGTTGTCCAAAACATATGGGAAGTAATCGGGAGCAGGTGTTTCGGGGTAGATATTACACCCAGAAACAACACATAAAGTCTCTAGAAATGCATGCCCCACAATTAATCGTTTACTGGTAATGGTACCCAATAGTGGTAGTAGGATTTTTGAAGAAAGGACAACATTCCATTCGGTTCACCATGCCGTACGATATTGGTAAGAAATATATCTGTGGTGGCACACTTGGAGTTTATCCGACAAAATTGGTCTTAATTAAAGAACAGTCCCATCATTTGTCTGATTTTTAAATGGGAAACCATGGAAAACTATCTTTACAGTGACCGAAGGAGTGGAACGAACCCACAGTTACCCGAATTCAACCATACAGCTAGTTAAATAACATTCAGGAAACTCCATCGCCAAAAATTACCAGCGTTTCGCCCCAGTGCGGCATGGGCTCACCAGTTGCATACCACACCTTCCCAAGACACTGGCCGACTAGCACGCCGGTTATACATGTGCTTATCATATGTATAGATTGCAATGGCGCGGCTACCAGTGTCTTGGGAAGGTGTGGTATGCAGCTGATGAGCCCATGCCGCACTGGGGCGAAACGCTGGTAATTTTTGACGATTGACTTTCCTGAATGTTATTTAGATATCTCAATTGGAAGCCATATTTTTGGTCATATAGCTAGTTGATACATACTGCGAGCGAACTGCTTCTTCTTCTTCTCCTATTCTTATTGTAAAATATCAGAATCTCTAACTCTACATTTCATCGAATTAATAGAGGATTTTTTTTTTTTAAATTTGCTTTACGTCGCATCGACAGAGATAGGTCTTATGGCGAGGGTAGGATAGAAAAGACCTAGGAGTGGATATGAAGCGACCGTGGCCTTAATTAAGGTACAGCCCCAGCATTTACCTGGTGTGAAAATGGGAAATCACGGAAAGCCATCTTCAGGGCTGACAGTGGGGTTTGAACCCACTATCTCCCGAATGCAGACTGATAGCTAGGTGACCCAAGCTGAAGGCCACCTGCTCAGTAATTAATCGAATAAGTAAGTTGCTAATTGAAAGTCTTTAAGGAAGTGGCCGTGGCCTTCATTAAGGAACAGCCCCAGCATTTACCTGGTGTGAAAATAGAAAACCACTGCAAACCATTCTCACGGCTGCCGACAGGGGTTCGAACCCACTATCTCCCGAATGCAGGCGCACGGCTGCGCGACGCTAACCGCCATGGCCACTTGCTCAGTGGGGTATTTTGAGAGACATCCAAGTAACTTTAAAGTATTCTAGTTACATTTCATTCTAACTTCATAGTACTGAATAAGGACACTGTGATCTAGTACAGTAACGTACGTTATGCTCTTACTACGCTACATAAAACTAATAGGATTCATTACCTAACTTTCAGAAACTTTTCACATGCAGGTGGTAGTACTTGTGAGGATAAGAACAAGAAATGTAATCCGTTCTTATTGTGTACTTTGATTCATTCAAGTTCCATGGTATTCTGGCGTTCATATGGCCTCAGATTCCAAGGATAGCGGGCTCAAATACGGCAGAGGTAATCGGATTTGTGAAGGGAGGTAGAAAGTCCATTCGATACTCCATGTCATACAATGTTGGCACGTAAAAGATCTCTGTTGACACATTTGGTGTTTACCCAACGAAACTAGTTAAAACTCAGCCATAGACGCCCAAGAGGGATTCAGTTTCCTCTGCCATCTAATAGGCGCAGAGTAAAATGGAACGTCGAAATTGACGAGCAGACAACCAGATGGCGTCAAATCAAAATGCTTACACACGAAGACCTTTGTAGATATTTGTTCATCACTAACCTTAAATTTCTTCTTCTTCTGCTTCATATTATTATTATTATTATTATTATTATTATTATTATTATTATTATTATTATTATTATTATTATTATATTCGTTTAGTCCCCTAAGGAGCACGTGGAACCATTAAATAGCACTGGTATTCTTCATCTTCTTGTTCTTCTTATCTTCCCAAAACTTCCTCACACTTTCACTATGGGCCTGCCGTCTTTCTTGTGTCCATGAATTTTTGAGTTACAAGCTTTTCTCAGATGGATTCTAGGGTTTATATTTATGGGTGTTGATCTTTTGTCTGTATGTATTCCTTGTGGTTGCCATTGGATCAACGTCGACTTCTGCGAGGTCCTATTGTGTACCCACTAGTCAGCGAACATTGGTTTCTCGGTTTTCATTGATAATAAGAAATATTTTCTTAGTCGTGAGTCATCCATTCGTGCTAGATATCCATAAAATTTCATACGCCATTTGCGTGCGACTGAAGTGAATCGCTCAGTTAATGCATGGAGTTCTTGCGAGCTTACGACTGTAATTTGATCAGAAAATATGATACTCTGTTTGAAACTAATCAAATTGTATGGATTGTCAACAAATAAAAACTTGTATGGGGATTATGACATAATATAATACTACTATTTCAACAAAATGCAATTGTACTAAAGAAAGAACCTTAAGCAGTGATGACAACAAAAATAGTAACTCTAACAGTTTTTCATAATATTATTTAGCAGTAGTGTGAAATGTTCTTCTCCTTTTCTACCACTTTTCTCATTGGGCGAGTTGGCCGTGCGGTTAGGGGCGCTCGGCTGTGAGCTTGTATGTGGGAGAGAGTGGGTTCGAATCCCACTGTCGGCAGCCCTGAAGATGGTTTTTCGTCGTTTCGCATTTTCACACCAGACAAATGCTGGGGCTGTACCTTAATTAAGGCCACGGCCACTTCCTTCCAACTGCTAGGCCTTTCCTACCCCATCGTCGCCATAAGAGCTATCTGTGTCGGTGTGACGTAAAGCCACTTGCCAAAAAAATACTTTTCCCACACCTGTGCCGTCGTGGTTGCGAACTTTATTGCACATGTGAATTTGGCCCTGTTTTGCGACCGGTTGCCCTTCCTGACGCCAACCCCATTTGGAGGGATGTAATCACTATTGCGTGTTCCTGTGATGGTTGGTGGTGTAGTGTGTTGTCCGAATATGAAGAGGAAAGTGTTGGAAAAAACACTAACACCCTTCCCCGGGCCAAAATAACTGATCAGAGGCGATTAAAGTCCTCCACCTGTCCCGTAGTCGAACTCGGAACCCTCTGAACCGAAGGCCTCGACGCTGACCATTCAGCCAATGAGTTTGACAGCAATACGAAATGTTCGTTGCAAATTAAATGTAACGGAAGACAGGTATGCTACGAAACAAGTTGTGTACTTATTAAAAATGTGACTTAATTCCACAGACTTTATACGTTTACTCTAGCGATATTTGAAATCCACATTAGAAAAAATAACAATGTCGATTGCTACACCCAGTGTCGAAAGGTGAAATGTGATTTCCAGACTACCAGGTTAAATTATTGTTATGTCATTACTCTTTCTGTCTTTATCTGCTTACCCTCTGTTACTGTGGTTTGGTGGACCTGCAGAGGTGAAAGAAGTTGCCGGGGTGAATGGGTCTAACTACCAAATCAAAGTTAATTTAAAACTTTTACAATGTAATATTTTCTTTTTTAGAATTTCAAAATCAACAAATAACAATACTAGTTGCTTTACGTCTCACCGACACAGATAGGTCTTATGGCGACGATGGGAGAGGAAAGGGGTAGGAATGGGAAGGAAGCGGCCGTGGCCTTAATTAAGGTACAGCCCCAGCATTTGCCTTGTGTGAAAATGGGAAACCACGGAAAGCCATTTTCAGGGCTGCCGACAGTGGGGTTCGACCCTACTATCTCCCGAATACTGGATACTGGCCGCACTTAAGCGACTGCAGCTATCGAGCTCGGTTAAATAACAATGTAGCAAGTACAAGTAGCAATAAACAAGTCTAGAAAAGACAAGATTGGTGGTATAACCAGACCTTGGGCTTCACGCCCTCACTTTATAATTCCCGAGCTATACGCTCAGAATTACATGGATCACTATTTTATGCAAGGGCAGAGCACCCCTCAATACATGGAGCACTTGCTCCCAATTTTTAACATCAAGCCTCCCAGAGGCACTTTTGCAACACTTGAAAAGAGCTGACACGCTCTCAGTTTTTCGAGCCTATTCAAGGCAATATCAGAACCTTACAATTACTTGCCATCAAGGCATAACTAACAAAAATGTAACAGGGGTATCTTGTACCCAACCTAGTGGACCTTCGTGTAAAAGAAATAACAGTTAAATAAATGGCCCGAACACAAAATGAAAGGAGGCGAATACTTGCACTCCTCGATGTGACTTCTTAAAACGTAAAGAGCACTAGGCCGATGAAACAGGGGCTATTCTGAAACTACTGAGGTGACTCGTATGAGAATAAATTAAGACATTACGGAAAGGAAGAAAACCAGTTACAAAACGTAGTCACCTCCAATACAGTTAAAGATTTTTGGAAGTTTTTACATAAGCCGGCAGAAAATTACATTTTAGAGAAGTAGGTTACATATTAAAGTTTCGGACCGATCCCTCGAGTTAAACTGCGGAGCTAGCAAGAAATAAAGGTGTTAAACGGCCATTACCTTGCTGAAGAACTGCTGCCTGATGAAAGAGGCACCTCCCGCATCCTGCTTCACATACACCCTTAGTTAGATGTTGATCAAATGGCCAAGAGACGAGAAAATCCGAAGTTTATAAACCCTCGGGGAATGTTCCAGACCTTTCATGAATAATCAAGCCACACCCTCTCAATTTTATTGGACCATACAAAATTTACACTCAAAGTCGAAGAAGAAATCCAGGATTGGTCGGAAATTAATTACAAAAATTTGCGATTGGCTGTATTCAAAACTTACGGAAAGGAAAGATAAATATTGCCAACCCACAAATGAATGAACGAAATTTAGTAAAGAAAAAATTTATGATGATAGTTTTTAGCAGTGACATCTATGAGAGAATGTCCACACTTCTTGATCAATGGAAAACAAAACAAGTTGAAATTCACACAGTCCTGGAAACTTCACAATCACAAAATTAAAGTAGTGACATCTTCTGAGTAAAAGTTTAAGGAGGTCTAGTTCCAAGTTCAGTGTTTCTCCTGTAGAGGAGTTCTAATTGGCGCAAGGTTTAAATGTGCAGCGTAGAGGTGTACCTCCCGGTACACCCTCCAGGGTTGGTTTTTTCCCACGGACTCAGCGAGGGATCCCACCTCTACCATCTCAAGGACAGTGTCCTGGAGCGTGGGACATTGGCTCGGGGGATACAACTGGGGAGACATACCAGTACCTCGCCCAGGCGGCCTCACCTGCTATGCTGAACAGGGGCCTTGGTGATGGGATGAGAAGATTGGAAAGGATACGCAAGGAAGAGGGAAAGAAGCGGCCGTGGTAGGTACCATCCCGGCATTTGCCTGGAGGAGAAGTGGGAAACCACGGAAAATCACTTCCAGGATGGCTGAGGTGGGAATCGAACCCACCTCTACTCATTTGACCTCCCGAGGCTGAGTGGACCCCTTTCCAACCCATGTACCACTTTTCAAATTTCGTGGCAGAGCCGGGAATCGAACCCGGACTTCCGGGGGTGGCAGCTAATCACACTAACCACTACACCACAGAGGCGGACGTATTTCATTATTATGTGGCATAATTCATTCATGACAACCACAGAACACCAGATTACAACCAATAACACATTTTTTTTAATGGGTGTTATATTTTATCATACTATACTGTATAAAAAAAGAAATGGTAAATCATGCATCTTGCACCTTCCATTTTGCCTCACTTATATATAGACTAGCTGATATACCCGTGCTTCGCTACGGGATTCTCGGAAATACTGACTTTGTGGTTTTCCTTACCTAAAATCAACAAAGGTCATTACAAAAACGTAAGTATGAATGTAGCGATTAAAAGCAATGCTATCATATAAAATACTCGATCAAATAGATTGCGGTGCCAATCTAATAGTCCAAAGTTCCAGAGCTGGGATGACCAGGCCGCAGATTGCCATGAACACTCATTTGCCATAATTCCGCTAAATATGCATACTGTTCATTCCAATCAGTGCCTCAGAGTAGGGATTGAATAGCCCGAATGCTATGATGATCCAGTGTGTTACGTACCAGTAGTATCAGAAAATTTATACACCAGGGGAATGGCATGCTAAAGAAGAAAGTTATCTAACTCCCCAGCTACTTCCCATCAGTATTCAGACAGGCTGTTACACTCTGTACGACTGGGCGAGTTGACCGTGTGGTTAGCGGTGCGCAGCTGTGAGCTTGCATCCGAGAGATAGTGGATTCGAACCCCATTGTCGGCAGCGCTGAAGATGGTATTCAGTGGTTTCCCACTTTCACACCAGTAAAATGCTGGGCCTGTACCTTAATTAAGGCCTAAGGCACTCATAGCTCTTTCCTATCCCATCGTCGCCATAAAACCGATATATGTCGGTGCAACGTAAATCAAATAAAAATACTCTGTACGCAGCAGTAATCCTATCGACCGGAGATGAGGGGCAACAGAAGACACAAAGCACATCACGACAAACAATGGTCAATGTAATGTTATTGTTGATCAATGTTATGAGCTATCTATATTGTAGGCCTTCACATTTAGTTTTCTTTCTACTCTGTGATTTGTAAAATATTTTATACCATAAACTGTAGTTTCTTATTCTCCGACTTTACATACCGATTTTCATTAAATACTGTTTACCCATTTTCTCGTTACTCGGTGCTGATATGGACTTAGTAACAAATATCCAAATTCATGAATATCTTTGTGATCATAGCCAGTACGGTAACAATGTATAAGACATGAATAATAGGAAATTTAATACTATATAACCTTAGTTATGCAGCATTCATCAATTACACCTCTAATAAGAAATATTTAAGAATTTTATTTTAGGCCTTCCCCTAAACTACCATTTCACTCAGCGTGAATAAAATAATTTACAGCCTAGACTATAGCGACTTATTTCCTGACTTTGCATACCGATTTTCATCAAGATAGGACTACTAATAACAATATTTGAGAATTAAATTTTAGGCCTTCCCCTAAACTACCATTTTTCTCAGCGTGAATACAATTATTGATAGCCTAGATTATAGCAACTTATTCCCCAACTTTGCATACCCATTTTCTTTAAAATACGACCACTAATAACATAAATAGTTGATAATTCAATTTTAGGCCTTCCCCTAAACTACCATTTCACTCAGCGTGAGTAAAATGATTTATAGCCTAGATTGTAGAGACTCATCCCCCGACTTCACATACCGATTTTCATTAGACCACTAATAACATAAATAGTTGAAGATTCAATTTTTCGCCTTCCCCTAAACTACCATTTCACTCAGTGTGAGTAAAATGATTTATAGCCTAGATTGTAGAGGCTCATCCCCTGACTTTACATACCGATTTTCATCAAATTCTCTTCAACCGTTTTCTCGTGATGCGTGTACATACATACATACATACAGACAGACAGACAGACAGACAGACAGACAGACAGAAATTACGGAAAAGTAAAAAGTGCATTTTCTTGTTACTATGGACATGACCGATACAGAAATACCATTATTTTCAAATTCTGAGCAATGTACAGACAAAACTCTTATTTTATATATATAGATACTCACTCTAGCGAGTGCGCCGATTCCTCGCATGCGAGATTGAGTGCAACCGCGGAGTCGTAGGAACCGATTCTCGCGATTCCAGGCGTCATTCGCACACATCACTAGATATTGCGATTGTCTCGCCCTCCCTACCCGGTCGACTCGTCAACCCGAGTTGGTAGTGTTTCCGCATACGAGTGACTCGAGTTGACGAAGTATTCGACTCGTCACATCGCTAGTATCTACAGAGGCATTCATAATTCTTCGATTTGAAATTAAGTTTCGAACTTCGAACATGATCTTAATTCGCATTATATTCTGTTGAAATTACCTGATAATCACAAAGGGGATTATATTTAATACTAATTAAATTTCTAAGTAATAGTAGTAGGATATAGAGCCTTCGTGGCTCAGACGGCAGCGCGCCGGCCTCTCACCGCTGGATACTGTGGTTCAAATCTCGGTCGTTCCATGTGAGATTTGTGCTGGACAAAGCGGAGGCGGGACAGGTTTTTCTCCGGGTACTCCGGTTTTCCCTGTCATCTTTCATTCCAGCAACACTCTCCATTCTCATTTCATAGCATCTATCAGTCATCAATAAATCACTTTGGGAGTGGCGACCCCATCGTAATAATAGCCTATATCTGCTTCACTCATTCCATCCCTGACCCGGTCAATGACTGGAAAACAGGTTGTAGGTTTTCATTTTCAGTAGTAGGATATATTTTCAATATAGTGAACATGTATATTGTGTTCCTGCACCTATCATGCATTCATGCTGCCATCTTTTATTCAATATTTTTCATTGGATTTTTTTAAATTTACATCCCTCCTTCTGGACTTTTAGTAGACTTACAAGATTTTCCCATATACTTACTAGCTCATGACCGAGGAAACATCAGACATGAACGAAGATGATGTCATTAATCTGTTCTCTGAAAGTAATAGCGCCTAGTGAGCCATCTGAAGACGATTGTGAGTATCATTTCAACTATGAAAAACGGTCAGTTAATTTCAAACCTAGTAGCCTTAAGAACACTAGAACAGTCGTACTCGTGGTCGATCGAGATTCTCTTTGAGGACACGGAGCAAAGCCTTCGCGAAACGTTATGATACCCGGCAGAATTCCTCAATGACCCGGGGGAAACGCAAATATAGTCATGTGTTACGTCTATTTTATCGTGTTTTAAACATTTGAATTGAAATAAACACAAAAATATACTCAAATGTATAAATTTAATTCCCACGACACTAATAATAGTAGAATATTTGTTTAGAGGACACTTTGATCGAAACTGTTGTTGTTGATGTTTTAGTAGATTGAGTCATCAGTCCATAGATTGGTTTGATGCCATCCTATCCCTGACCAATCTTTTCATTTCTGCGTTACTTCTACATCCATTTTAGGAGGCACAAATCGAGGCAGTTCTGATAGCAAACGTGAGAGAGACGAGTCCGGAAAAGTAATTCATGATGCTATATAGGTTTATTCCCTGAGTTACATACAACTTGATGCCTTTCAATCTCCCATATTACGAAACTATCCTAAGTCAAAGTTGTTTCTTTTTCACATTATTTGAGAAAAATTTTGATTAACTCTGTAGAAAGTGGTGTTTGTGTTCCTAATGCAAAAAAATAAAAAAATAAAATAAAAGGAAGTTACGATCACCATTTCCGCAAACGTTCTTGAATGGCTGTATGATCCAATTTTTACTGGAATGTTCTCTTTAACGATTACTTCTTCAGTTCTATTAAGTTTCTTTTTTGTGTGTTTCTGTACATCACGCTTTTCTTTAAAGATTGCGACTCGCGACCCATTTGGTTGGTTTAGATCGTCTCTTATGTTCTTCCGACAACCAACGTTTATTAAGTGCATCTTTCTGCTTACAGTCAAGACGTCACTCGCAATACATGCATATCAGTATAGTTCCTAACGCGATAATTTGAATTAATTTGCTTCATCGAATAAGGAAACCCTTATTTTCGGCGTATATCCTCACCTAACGGTTTACACAAACACTCTGTGGTACTAGATACCCCACGCGCGTTGTCAGTTTTTAGTGTGTATTTAATTCCTTAGCCCGCCGCTGTGGTGTACTGGTTAGCGTGATTAGCTGCCTCCCCCGGAGGCCCGGGTTCGATTCCCGGCTCTGCCACGAAATTTGAAAAGTGGTACGAGGGCTAGAACGGGGTCCACTCAGCCTCGGGAGGTCAACTGAGTAAAGGTGGGTTCGATTTCCATCTTATCCATCCTGGATGTAGTTTTCCGTGGTTTCCCACTTCTCCTCCAAGCGAATGCCGGGATGGTACCTAACTTAAGGCCACGGCCGCTTCCTTCCCTCTTCCTTGCGTATCCTTTCCAATCTTCCCATCCTCCACCAAGGCCCCCGTTCAGCATAGCAGGTGAGGCCGTCTTGGCGAGGTACTGGTAATTCTCCCAGTTGTATCCCCAACCAAGAGTCTGAAGCTCCAGGACACTGCCCTTGAGGCGGTAGAGGTGGGATCCCTCGCTGAGTCCGAGGGAAAAGCCGACCCTGGAGGGTAAATAGATGATGATGATTTAATTCCTCCACGGATGAAATTTAATTCGCGGTTGATGATTTTGTGTTATGTGTGTTGACAATTATTTTATATTAAATGTATTTTTAAATTATAACAACAAAAATGGCGTTATTTCGTTAAATAAGTGAAAATTCGTGCTATCTTTTAAATTCGCGTTTTTATATTTTTATTGGTTATTGCGATAAACAGACACGTACAGTCATCTTGGTGTTAGTATAGGCTACACATGGGATGATTACATCCCTGATAGTTGTACCCGTATCTTCGTAGAAAGCACAGGCGTCCCTGAAGAGATGTAGTACGGAAATAACGAGTGAAGCACTTTTCCGTTGCCTTCTGTACGCAGTCATAAGGTGCTCTTTTTATCATTCACAGAAGTCCACTAATATGTATACATAGCCTATCCCACAAGCCATACGTTCACACCATTTATCACAGCGACGGCAGCGTACGGAATGACGTAGCATCATCCATATGTTAGTCACTTTCAAATTATCAAATACAAAGGTCAGACTGAAAGAGGAAATGAAAGTAACAAAGTTGTTCTAGCCAATACTGAAAACTACAGTGCACACTATACCTAGTTCACAGAGTCTTCAAGAACTACAGATTTATTCTGTTGTTTTTCCACTTGACGATGTGGTCTTTTGTGTGTCTAAATAATTCCCAGTCCAGTATGAACATATAATACAGGGATGCCTCCAGTTGTATTCTTCATGATACGGCCTGTGTAGAGAACTCTGGATGCTCAACAAGTGGTGAATGTGGAAATTTACTTCCGTGGGAAACTCTTAGGTTTATGTCACCTTTCTCCGCTGGTATTAGACTGCATTCCCTGATTTTCCTCTTAGTAGAGGAACGCTGCGACATCCTTGAATGAGTTTTAAATTTTACACAATTACTAGGTCTTTATAACGAGAATAAACCCATTTGTTTTATCGGATAGTGAAACCTATGCCCCGTGCAATATTAAGAAAAGATCTGATAGGGTCATAAATCTAATAATGAATTTATCCCGGTTTGGTAAAAATCGCTCTATCTCGTTATAACTATAGATGAGAGTAATATTCACTCTGGCATTTAAAGTTCTCCTTCAAGGAGCCGAGACGTTGACTCTTCCTAATAGGCATGAGATGTTGTGCTGACGAAGAATATTGAATATATCATGGACAGCATTTCGTACCAATGAGTCGATTGTTTTTGTTCAGAATTTGCTTTACGTCGCACCGACACAGGTAGGTTTTATGGTGACGGTGGAAGAGGAAAGTGCTTGGAGTGGGAAGGAAGCGGCTTTGGCCTTAATTAAGGCACAACACCAGCATTGTGTGAAAATGGTAAACCAGAGAAATCCATCTTCAGGGCTGCCGACAATGAGATTCGAACTCACTCTCTCGTGAATGCGAGCTGACAGCTACATGACTCAAACCGTGCAGCCACTCGCTCGGTAACTCCATTCTAAAGAAGCTGTATTTCACAGTTAGATTATCATCAGTTAGTGAACAAGGAATTTTACAATGAAATGAAATGGCGTATGGCTTTTAGTGCCGGGAGTATCCGAGGACAAGTTCGGCTCGCCAGATGCAGGTCTTTCAATTTGACGTCTGTAGGCGACCTACGCGTCATGATGATGAAATTATGATGAAGGCAACATATACACCCAGCCCCCGTGTCAGCGAAATTAACCAATTATGGTTCAAATTCCCGAACCTGCCGGGAATCGAATCCGGGACTCCTGTGACCAAAGGCCAGCACGTTGACCATTTAACCATGGAGCCGGGCAGAGTTTTACAATTATTTGGACTCACTACGCGACCTGAAAAAGACAGCTTAGAAACAATTATTCATTCTCATAAATGTTTCCGGGAAGGGAGATCGTGTTATCAAGAACGTAACTGGTCTGGACTTATATGGTGCAGCACGTGTGGTCAAAGATCACAAGAGGTGGAGAAGATCACAAAATAGTCTCCTAATAGATCACGATCCACAGAATCGTTTGAACGATGAGAAAAGGTGAGTAAATTATTCACTTTTCTAATCTCGTCGACTTTGTTTCCTAATAACAAAGGTTCTTGTTCTTAGAAGTTCTTCGTATTTGTGTAACATTGCAAAATCAAAGAGATAGTGGAGGTGGTGATTATCGTTTTAAGAGGAAGTACAGCTAGACAACCATCCAATGGCCATGATCGTTAAGGCGTTGAAGTCTAAGCGGTCTGACACCGAGGTTAGCCGATTGGAGTCCACGTTGGTCGAAAAAAATTTCACCATCAGAATGTTGGCTGGCATAGGGGGGGGGGGGGGGGTGGTATACAATTTCTAATCACTATATTGCGTGCCACTTGGTGCTATTCGAGAGGAGTAGGCTATGTGCCGACACCGGGTTTCATCCTCTCCCTTCCTACTGTCATAAATAACATTATTCATTTCATCTCAACTCCTCTGATGAGATTGACATCAGGAAGGGCATCCGTCATTAAAAAAAAAAAAAAAAAACGCCACGACAGATTCATCTCACCTCATACTCGACCCCGTAGAGAAACGGAGCAAGGGTTGTACAAACAACATCACAACTACACAATCATCCTGTATATAACACTAATCACAGAGGAAAAACGAAAGGGATCCGACACTTCGATAAATGAAGGTATCGGCCAAAGAAAGACAATGGCCACTAAGGGCGTAAAAATGAAAGACTTCCTAGGCCTCCATAAATAATACAGTCGTGGTCAGAAAAGAACAAAAGTTGACCAAGGGAGGTCGGACAGGGTAGATGATAGTGAGGAGCCTGGCATACATCAGTGGAATTAATGCCAGAACTCAGCTAAGTGTACGGTGGTCACCAACCCACCCTCCAAATTAAGACCCCCTAGGGCCCGTTTTAGTCGCCTCTTACGACAGGCAGGGGATACCGTGGTTGTTATTTTACCGCCCCCTCCCGCAGAGAGAAATCCAAGAGAGACGAAATGAAACAAAATTTCCTTTAAGTAAATTCAGTTTACTCAATGGTGAACACGTTTCCCCTTGCTGTATAGGCCTTCTTAAGCTTTCATGATCAAAATGTTCCCACAAGGAAGTGTAATTTTTGCTGCCGATTGAAAACATCAAATAAAATCGAGTTTCTAGCCGTAGAAATGCCAGAGTTTCGCACCAGTGTGGCACTGGGTGCGTCAGTTTTATTGGAATAGCGTACCCCACCTAGACACTGGCTCGCGAGTTCACCGTAGTGATACCAGTGAAAGCAAATCTGTGATAAACGAAGTGTAGTGAAGATATACTAGGAAAAGTTCCCCTCTTTTGCCCTCCTTGGATTTGACAATAAATTTGAGTTTCCATAAGAAAATTTAGTTGTGACTTCTCTCGGGTGATAGTGGGTTCGAACCCCTCTGTAGTCAGCCTCAAGATGGTTTTCCGTGGTTTCCCGTTTTCACACTAGCCAAATGCTTGAGTTGTACCTCAATTAAGGTGGGGATCTCATTTCTTCCCATTTCTAGCCCTGTCCTATCCCATAAGACCGTTGTCGGTGCGATATAAAATAAATAGTATAAAGAAGGAACCTTAATACATCCCCACTGCATTGAGCTTATCAAGTTATCTCTCCACTGACAGCTCGGAACATACTACTTAGTCAAGCAGTTCGTCTCCTTTCTCCCAAGTCTTCCCAGACCAAACTTGCGACATTTCCGTAACGCTATTCTTTTGTCGAAAATCACCCAGAACAAAACGAGCTGCTTTTCTGCGTGCTTTTTCCAGTTCTCAAATCAAGTAATCCTGTGAGGGTTTCATACACTGAAGTCATACTCTAATTGGGGTCTTACCAGGGACTATCCGCCGCCGTAGCGTAATGGTTAGCATTAGCCGTTCTCGGAGGCCCAGGATGGATTCCCGGTACTGCCAGCAAGTGAAAAGTGGCAAGGGAACTGGTATGTGGTTAAAATTTTACATGCGGCTCATCTCCATTTGGGGTGTCATTGAAACGAGCTGCTCCACCTCAGGACGAGGCCACGACTTTACTTTATCAGATGCTTACATTCCCTCTCCTTTACATCATTACTACAACCCTTAAATACTCTCATAACCATGTGAAGAGATCTGTAACATTTATTTACAATCCCGTTTGTGTGTTACCCCAATGATGTTATTTCCTTATATTCACATCCAAGTAATTTCATTGATCCCAGTTATTAAAACTGAGAGGACATTTCCTCTTTGTGAAACACACAGCCTGTCTTTTCGCTCCGTTTATCATCATACCATTCTATGCTCTCCATGTCCCAACATTGTTGAGTTCTTTTTACAGTCGCTCACAAACTTGTTAACTCTATACAGTATAACACCATCTGCAAAAATCCTTTTCCCTGATTCCAGTTCTTTATTCATATAATATATATCTGAAAACACAAAGGGCCAATAATACTGCCTTAAGGAATTCGTCCCTTAATGATTACAGGATCAGATAATGGTTCACCTTCTCTGTGTTTTTTTTTTTTGGTCTAGAAATGCAGGCATTCATTCACAATTTGTCTGGTCCAATTGCACTTATTTTTCCCAGTAGTCACCCATGATCTACCCTATCAAACGCATTAGATAAGTTAGGTCAATCGCTGTACAGCCAATTTGACCTCCTCGGTATAAAATATCTGCTATAGGCTTATCTTGCTGGAATCCTACAAGTTGAGCTTCAGTGGAATAGCTTTTCCTAAACCCGAACTGCCTACTATCAAACGAGTTCGTAATGTCGCAAACATGTTTAATGTAGTCATAAGGAATACTTTCCCGAAGCTTACATGCAACACATGACAAGCTGACTGGCCTGTAATTATCGGATTTATATTAATCACCATTTCCTTTATACACCGGGGCTACTACACAACTCGTAATTCATTTTGTATAGCTCCTTCATGCAAACAGTAATCAAATAAGTGCATTAGATATGGCACTATATCCCAACCCATTGTCTTTACTGTTCCCCCAGGAACCTTGTCAATTCCAGCTGCTTTCCTAGTTTTCAACTTTCGTATCTTATTGTAAATGTCTTTTTTATCGTACATAAATATCAATACTTCGTTAGTATTAGCCACCTCCTCTACCTGATATTATCCTTGTAATCAACAACATTTACTTACTGCTGACTGTATACTTCTTCCGTCAGTAAATCCTCACATATACACTCTCCTTGTTCATTCGTGGTTCCTGAAATGTCTATCTCAGAACCTGTTTCTTCCTTAAAGAACCTATGTGTACCCTTCTATTCTTCCCAAAAAAAATTATGACTGCTAATTATGCTTTCCATTATGTTATCCTTAGCTTAATTCTTAGCTAGATTCACTTTCCTAGTATGCTCCTTAAATTTCTACTTACTTTTACAACCATGTCTAACTCTGTTTCATTTCAACCTGCACCTCCTTCCCAGTCTCTTTACTTCTGTGTTATAATATACCGGGTCTTTACCATTTCTTACTATGTTTAAGGTACATATCTTTCTTCACATTCCTCAACAGTATTATTGCTTTAAACAGATACCTCAGGCTGTCTACGTTTTTATTTATCATTTTCCATCCCTCATATTTACTTTCTTGAACTCCCTCATGCCTGTCTTATCAGTCATATGGTACTGCTTAATAGTCCTAATTTTACAACCTTCCGTTCCATCGCATTTATTTTTAAATACAAAGAAAACACCTCCGCGATCGCTTAGACCATCTATCACTTCAGTATTTCTCCAATTGACTAGCCGAATGCCACATTGGAGCGAAGCACTGGCATTTTTACGTTTCAGGGATCAGCATTTTTATTTTATGTTTTCAGTCGGAAGCAATGTAAAGTTTCCTTATTGAAACTTCATCTTTTTTAAAACTCCTTTACTTCTTTTCTCACACACAATGGACTAAATAATTTTGTTTCAGCATTTGAAAAGTATTCGTTTCAGAGTGATGGATATTGCGCATGTAGCACTGACAATGAATTGCAATAGATCTGTAGCCTGGGAAACGGTATTGAGTAATGTGTGTAAGGAATGGATCCATCGGGCAGCAATATGTGACAATATATGAACGTACTCGAATGGATTCTGTATTATTCGTCCACCTTCATTTTAAAGTATGAAGGCTTTCACGGCCCGAGTCAGTATAATCAAACTCTTCCGGGCTATTCTGCTGTGGTCTACTCCTCTCATTCCTGCCATACGTTTCGACTACTGCTGCGGTAGTCATCTTCTGTGACGTGTCTAAGTACTCTCTCCTGTGTCTCACTGGCGATTGAATATGTCACTCCAGAATGGGCTTGATTTGGTGTAAGGTGCCGTTGGTGTGGATTTCATGAACTCAGGGGACCAAAAATGTATTCCTGTATTCACAATTCACGTAACATAGTCGCCATTGACCAAATAATTAAAAAGTGGAAATGAACATCATTTAATACCTGGAATCTTAAAAAATATCATATTCCAGTTCATAAACAAATCAGGGTCATTGCTTGGTGCTGCTCTATATAGCTGAAAAGTACCAATAAAACTAAAATAATAATCAGCACTGTCATCAGAACGGTTATGAACTTATTTATTTATTTATTTTTTTATTTATTTATTTATTTATTTATTTATTTATTTATTTATTTATTTATTTATTTATTTATTTATTTGGGAAAGCAGAACGGCGAGTTGAATTATAATGTTCCGCAATGAAAAATATATTTACAATGGAGTAGCACAATGCAAACATAAAAGAAGGTGACAGAACAATGAGGAAAAATCATCTAATGATAAAAGAAGCGAAAGAAAATTAAAAATACTAGTAACATAACTGTATAGACACAATAATTAACAAAAAAATATAAAGTCAAAAGAAAAGGACGAGGAAACATAAAGACTGAAAGCAAAACGAAGAGAAGAACTTATAGCTTGCCACAATACGGTAAATATAGATATGACGCATGGAAGTAACGGTATAGTACAGTAAAAAAAAAATTACATTGTGTACAATAGAGGAAACAGCAATGTTCGTTGAATAAACCTGATGAAATGGTCTTATGTAGGATATAGGTTAATGGGACATGTTCTCTTTCACTTCCTCGTGTAACTTAAATTAATTAGAACTCAGAATCGTAACTTCTGAAATAACTAACATCTCACTGGCACCGATAAGAAGGAGCGAGTTTTACATATCCAATGAGAAAGTTAACACGAGTTTCTGACAAGTACATTTAAATGGAAATTAAATGAGTTAAATGTTTACCAGTTTCGTACTTAATAATTACTGTTCAATTTCTACTCGAGAAGAATTAAAAGGCGTTCCCAGAGTTTATTCTCGTGCACTGATGAGCAACTGAATTAGAAATGTCTGCATGGTAGCGTGTAGGACCACCTTTCGTCCTAATAATGGTGACGATTTAGGATGGCATGAGCTCGACAAGGCACTGGAAGCTTTGGGAAGCCATCCTGATCTACAATCGCTGCACAACCTCCCACAGTGCACGCAGATTCGTCGGAACAGTGTCCAGGGTGTGACTTTTCCTTACGACAGCATAGCAGATCTGCTCAACATGAGTGAGATCAGGTGACCATGGGGGCTAGACAAGCATCCTCAAGCCCATAGTGTGTTAAATGAAGAATTCGGGCGCGATAATCGAGTGAATAATCTTGTTGTAGGTGTAGGTCTTCTACAGGATGTTGAAGGCGAAAAAAATTTGTGGATATGATTTGACAGCAGTCCATGTGTTATTCGCTGGTAAGGGATACTGGCACATGTACCAGACGTCACATTTCATCTCATGTCTCCAGACGAATACACCATCATCACCAGCCTAAACTGTATCCTGTTGTCAAGAGTGATCCATTGCCTCATGTGTTTGTTACGCACACGTACTCTGTCATCGGTATGTACCAACTCATCTGACCAGGTAATTTTGTTACCTCGCTCTGAGGGTCAATGGCGATGTTCCATTGACCATATGACGGGTGTGTCTTATGATGGGTGATGAGGAGAGGTCCATAAGTGGTAGAGTGGCTTCTGTACCCCATAGCGAGGAAATGGTTCTGGATGATACGATTGTTCATACATTGTTATTACATAGCATTGGGTTTGCGGGTGATCTGCTACGCTGTGACCCGTCCCTCCACTTTTACCATTAGAGCTAGCCGACGCGACGGCGGCCATTAAAATCAACATCTTGTACACCATAAGAGTTGACACTGACTTCAGTGGTTTTCCCTGAATCCACGTACTCGCAGTGTCCTCTTGACATGGTTGCCACTGGAAAGCCCAATGGGTGCACGACTTCAGAGATGAAATGACCCAAACGTCTGGAGCCGACACTCTGGCCAACATCAACTGCGCTGAGATCTCATTCCTTATCTATCCTATGCTTAACTGTTACTCGCACGGCCTGTACGAGGTCTGGCGGCATTGAAGTCATATGTCACGCTATACCATCACTTTCGCTGGTCGGCGGATGCAGAGTGGGTCTCGGCCCACAAGTAGCCACTGCTGGTCCGTGGTCCGACAGCTCTGCACTCCGACCGGCCAACAGAGGAGAGGAGGGGTGGCCACGGCTCTACCGTGGCTCTACACCTCTGTATTCAGGAGATGGAGAGGGGCTGGTCCCCACAATCTGCTGTCCTGAGAACTGGTTTCCGTGGTTTTCCATTCTCCTTCACTAAGGCGAATGCCGGGACAGTTCCTTGCATAGGCCACGGCCGTCAACCCTCCCACCTTCACTGCATATCTCCTTCTCCAATACAAATCTGCTGTCCTGAGCGACGGCGTCACTGTTTAGGAGGATCGTTTCCCCCTTCAGGGTAGAACGAAAACATTTATTAGTCGTAGTATTAGTACATTCGCTGGCCAGACTACAGCGCTATTTCTGCAAAACGGCAGCTATCTCTAATTCAATTGCTCATAAGTTTATTTACTGCACATGGCGTCTGACATATTATAGACCTTATCACCTGTTGAGACATATAGTTACATATGTCAGCAGAGTACATACAGGTACAAGATACAGTACGAACGGATGTTTACACTGAAAGGAAGGTTACCCTTGGTCAACTTTCATTCTCTTGACTCTGAAGGTGCTAGGTTTGTGAAGCCTTGCCGTTGCCTTCATTTCTTAAAAAAAATCCGACTTCTATTTTTTCTTCTGATTAGTCTTACTAGAGGATTGTTGCCAAATTTCAATTCCTCTTTAAACAATTATCACCACCATCAGCCTTCAATTGAGTCTTCTTTCTTTGTTATATTAACAGTTTGGAAATAATTTCTATGCTAAACTTATTGGCTCATTTAGATTCATGGTATATCACAAGAGGGATAACAGAACACACACACGATCAGAAAAAGTTCGTACGGGGCTGAATTCGGGAGAGGGTCGCAAGTATTGAAATACAACATGTGCCGTGTGATAGGTATCGTCTGAAACCTACAAATATATATACCCGGCGTTGCTCGGATAGTTTTTGTATGTTTTACCTTTAAGATTTGTATTAGGCCTACCAGTTAGTTATGTGTGAAGTGAATTTCTATAGCATTCCTTTTCAAAATGTTGATTGATATTTTACTATCTATTATGTAGTTTTAGAGTTATTTAGATGTGCTTTATTTCAAGTTTTAGATTATTTAATTTTTGAGTAAAACTTTGTCCATGTGGAAGCTCGAACTGACTGCGAAGTATTACATCTTTCAAGAAATAATAAGTGACAACTACAGTATATGTATTTACATGTCGCGCTATAGATATGATGTACACGATTTCCACTGTTATTGAGACTGTCACCAATCAACCTTGCAACCCCAAAAGAAGTGGATTCAGCACTAATCTTGGTCATTTTAGATTATTTAGCTTTAAGCCCTTCTTAGCCCCTCATCTCAATGGAGGATAAACGTGGACTTAAACGCTAGCGTCAAAATTCGTATCAGCGACACATCAAGAATCGGTTATTTTCCATTATTTTTACACGTCATCCCCTCCCATTCTCCACCCCCAGCGGGGGCTGTGATATTTCATCTCCATAGTAAGTCATGTGTGTACCAAGTTTGTCACTTTGGACATTTTCTTTTCTTCACCCGTTATTATCCCCCCCCCCCGCCGATTGGGACTGAACTTTATCTTAAACGGCAACCAGAATGTCTCAGGTCATCTCAGCGATCCCAAAAACTATAGATTAGACACAAATATCGGTCGTTTATGGTTAATTTCTACATTTCGCCCCTACTTTAGGGGCTAGCGTCTCTTATCCCCTAAGGTATCCGTAGTGTCACTGTACATTTCAGCGACCTCGAAAACTATGGATGCGACACTATTTTCGATTATTTTTATATCTCATCCACTCCAACACCTACCCCAAGGGGTGCAAGGGTTATCATACTCCCACGCAGTTTATCTCCTGATAGTAACATAAGTGTACGAGGTTTGGTCCCGAAAACTATTTATTCGACACTAGGCCAGGAAGAAGATGTAGAGTATATAATTATTTTATTTCGCATAGAATGTCAGCGAAGACTGCTGATTACCTTTCTGTAAGGTTTTGAGGAAGGGAATGATTTAAAATAGTGTTAAAAGATTTCGAACGTGTTGTATTTGATTCTGGAAGGTATACGAATTTGCGCATCACTGGTTTTGAAATACAGAAGAAGAATACAGCATAGCGTTGCCAAAAAATAAATAAAGAAAGAAAGTCACTACGGGTCGGAGGAAATTTTGTTACATGCTACGATGTGTATTACAATTCCTTTACATCGTACCGGCCTTACGGAGACGCTGATAATGAATCTCGCTGTGTACATTATTATTATTATTATTATTATTATTATTATTATTATTATTATTATTATTATTATTATTATTGAATTCTTGATATTCCAGGGTTGGTATTTCTCTTGGACTTAGCGAGGAATCCTACCTCTTCTACCTCAAGGGCAGTGTCCTGGATCGTGAGACGTTGGGTCGTGTCCGAAACAGGAGAGGAGGACCAGTACCTCGCCCAGACGGCCACACCTGCTATGCTGAACAGGGAACTTGTGTAGGAGGGGAGAGAAGGGAAGTTAGGGATGGGGATAGATAAGGAAAAGGGAAGGAAGCGGCCGTAGCTTCAAGTTAGGTACTATCCCGGCATTTGCCTGGAGGAGAAGTGTGAAATCAAGGAAATCCACTTCGAGGATGGCTGAGGTGGGAATTATTATTAGTAGTATTATTATTACACAAGTACGGCATGCAATAAAGTAATATTTACAACACATCTTCCTTTATACTTGTTACTAACCGTCCTCCGAAGTGACATTCTCATTTCATTATTTCTTCTTTCGTAATCCGTTTATCCTGCAGGTTTGTATTATCCCTCGGACTCGTCGAGGGATCCCATCTCTACCGCCTCAAGGGCAGTGTCTTGGAGCGTTAGACTTTGGGTTGGGGGATACAATTGGCGAGGGGACCTGTACCTTGCCCATGTGGCCTCACATTCTGTGCTGAACAGGGACCTTGTGGCAAGAATGGCAAGATCATAACGGATAGACAAGGAAGGAAGTGGCTGTGGCCTTTGCCTATGGAGGGGAAGTGGGAAACCACAGAAAACCGCTTCGAGTATGGCTGAGGTGGGAATCAACCCCCTCTACTCATTTCACCTTCCGAGGCTGAGTGAAGCACGTTCCAGTCCTCGTACCACTTTTCAAATTTCGTGACAGAGCCGGGAATCGAACCCGGGCTTCCCGGGATGGCAGCTAATCACACTAACCACTACACCACAGAGGAGAACTTCTCATTTTCATGCTGGACAATGTGGTACATACGTTTATGAATTTTTTTTCATAACTACGTTTGTTTAACCTATGTTGCGAAACATTTTTCTTCTGTTATACATCGATTTTTACCCGTAACCACTCATAGTGTCCCACTGTCACTCCTCAAGGAAAACACCCTTCCCACATCAGTATTCTCGTGTGGTAGAACCTTGTTATGTTTGAAAACAAGAACTCTTCACTCAGTTTATTTTACTTCCTCTACGCCACACCAGAGAGCAGAGAAGTCGCTCAGAGCTAGAATATTGTCTTTTTCATCTTAAGAAAAATGAACAGAAACTTGAGCGAATTCACTTTAAGTTTTCTCCTTACTAACATGCTTCTCATATTTCACTGCAATTTCCGTTGTGTCGTACTGCTTGTGGGCACCTCGAATATAAGCAAACATAGAAAAGATTCCAACATAGGTATCATCCTTTTAAAGACAGGAAGAATATGAAGATGGGAGGAAAACCTAACCGCAACAAGGCAGGAAAGAAATTATATTTCAATAGGCTATATTTCACAGTTTTTTGTTGTTGCCACCACGCTCAGCAACACTGATACAACACACTAACAAGTTTCTTTCAACGATACACATCTTTCGACGAGTGATATAGCAGAAGAAAAAGAAGGAAGAGAGATTCAAGCACAAACAACACGAATGATGAATGACTCCGTTACTTACAAATTACGTCATTTTAAACATATGCGCAAAGTGTAAGTAAGATTAGAATGAAAGCCATAAAATAAGTGTACAACATTTAATACGTACAAAAATGCTACATAGTATTGTATTAGGGACACAAATATAACTTAATATGAGGTGTGTTGTACCCTTTACCTCACGAAGGAATCTCGCTGTGATTATTATTATTATTATTATTATTATTATTATTATTATTGATTTCTTCCTTTCTTTCATTCTTTCTTAATTGTTTATCCTCCAGGATTGCTTTTCCCCTCGGACTCAACGAGGGATCCCACGTCTTCCGCCTCAAGTGCAGAGTCCTGGAGCATGAGACTTTGTGTCGGGGGTGAAAATGGAGAGAAGGACCAGTACTTTGCCTAGGTGGCCTCACCTGGCATGCTGAACAGGGACCTTGTGGGGGGGGGGGGGCTGGGATAGGGATTGGATGGACAAGGAAGAGGGAAGGAAGCGCCCCTGGCCTTAAGTTAGGTACCATCCCAGCATTTGTGCGGAAGAGAAGTAGGAAACCATGGAAAACCACTTTGAGTATGGCTGAGGTTTTTGGTGTCCCTCACACTCTTTGCTTGGATAAGGATCTATGTAGAACACATGTAACTCCCATCGAAAAATGCGATCGTTATGATACATAGGTTTCATTTAAATAATACGAAGGATTACGTGGTTACTTTTCATGACGTTGTAGGCCTATACCTGTACATGCCATATATTAACATACATATTCCGGTGAGCAACAAACGGCTTGTCTTGAAGAAGCACAGTTTAGAAGACTTCTGTATAGGGCTTACTCACTCCATGGCTAAATGGTTAGCGTGCTGGCCTTTGGTCACAGGGGTCCCGGGTTCGATTGCCGGCAGGATCGGGAATTTTAACCATCATTGTTTAATTTCTCCAGCACGATGGCTGGGTGTATGTGTCGTCTTCATCATAATTTCATCCTCACCACGATGCGCAGGTCACCTACGGGTGTCAAATCAAAAGACCTGCACCTGGCGAGCCGAACATGTCCTCGGACACTCCCGGCACTAAAAGCCATACGCCATTTCATTTCAACAGCAGTTCGTCTTCATAATTTCCTCTACATCTTTTACCTTCCAATTGAGCCATATGCCCTGCATATAAACAAACGATCTCGTTTTCAGCATTTGGATCTTGTTCATTTGCCGGCATTGACAGCCTTCCAGTACCTCTTGAGCTCATCTTGTCTTCTTTTACTCTTCACCCAAATGTGCCGTCCATATTCCGGAATTAGATTCCGCTTTAAAACCTTCACAGCGTCTAACAATTCGTCAAAATTCAGCCATGTTGCTGATTTTGTTTACAGGAATACTAATTTTACTTCAAAAGATTTTAAAATTTTACCGTCAGCCCCAAGTATGTTGCTTTTGGTTTTAGGAAATTCCAGATTTTCTTAGTCGGTCATTAGACATACGCAAGAAATGCCAGTAGAACGGTAATATTTCTTTGTAATTGATGATTCCCTTGGATCTAATTTGTTGTAAAGTTTTTCAGTGGACTTCAAGCGTACCTGCCCATCAACCCATCTGTTGCCCAGAATCTTGCTCAATATCCTTCGTTCTTTGTTTGCTGACTGGCCAACTTGTCCCTGTCTACTCATAATCGAAGTCCCTGAAGCTAAAATCCTTCTGGTATAGTAACTGTACTAAGCTTGGCTCATTAGTATATTCAGTGACTTTGTGAACGGATATTTCCGGTCCTGTTTCCACATCCTGATATTGATCACTTCCTCCTCTAGACCGTTACTCTATTATTATTATTATTATTATTATTATTATTATTATTATTATTATTATTATTATTCTCAGTGTCTCAGATGGCAGTACGACGGCCTCTCACCGAGCGTTCCGTGGTTAAAATCCCTGCCACTCCGTGTGAGATTTGTGCTGGACAAAACGGAGGTGGGACAATTCGGAGATTGTTGCTGGAATGAAAGGTGACAGGGAAACCCGGATATCATTTCACCCGTCAGTCATTGATCATTGCCCTACAGGAGTGCGACAGACTTCGGCAGACAGCACAATTCGTAACCTACCAGGCGAGTTGGCCGTGCGGTTAGGAACGCGCAGCTGTGAGCTCGCATCCGGGAGATAGTGAGTCCGAACACCACTGTCGGCAGCCCTGAAGGTGGTTTACCGTTGTGTCCCATTTTCACACCAGGCAAATGCTGGGACTGTACCTTAATTAAGGCCACGGTCGCTTCCTTCCAATACCTAGGCCTTTCCTCTCCCATCGCCGCCATAAGACCTATCTGTGTCGGTGCGACGTAAAGCAACTAGCAAAAAAAAAATTCTTAACCTCGCCACTAGATGGGGGTCTTCATTCATTCCTGACCCGGTCGAATGGCTGGAAACATGCTCTGGATCTTATTATTAATAATGTTATTCTTATTCTTATTCTTATTCTTATGCTTATTCTTATTCTTATTCTTATTCTTATTCTTATTCTTATTCTTATTCTTATTCTTATTCTTATTCTTATTCTTATTCTTATTCTTATTATTCTTATTCTTATTCTTATTCTTATTCTTATTCTTATTCGAGCTTTTATTATAGGATACCAATAACAGATTGGGAATTAAAAACTGGAAGCTGAAATAACAAACTCGATTTATGTTTAAACCTTAACCAATCACATTAAAGAGGAAGTCGACGGGTGCATAGTGGGTCTCGGCCCACAAGTGGCCACGGCTAGTACGTGGCCCGACAGCTCTGCACTACGACCGGTCAACGCGGAGGAGAGGTGGCCATGGCTGTACCATGGCTCTACACCTCTGTTTCGGGAGACAAGACGGGCTGGACCCCACCGTCGGCTGTGCTGAGAATGGTTTTTCGTAGTTTTCCATTCTCCTGCACTAAGGCGAATGCAGGGACAGTTCCTAGTATAGGCCACGGCCGCCAACCCTCTCACCTTCTCCGCACATCTCCTTCTGCGATACAGATCTCCTGGCCTGAGAGACGGCGTCACCGTCTAGGAGGACCGCCTCCTCCTTCAGGGTAGGAATGAAAACATTTAGTAGTAGTAGTAGAAGGCAGACATATAACAAAATACAAAGATTTTTCAATGATAATGTTGAAGGCAGCGTGACGGAGTAGTTGAGTGGAGTTCACCCTTACTACCTCTACGTCTTTGCGTATTTCGCTTTTCATGTGGGATCCACCCTTCTGCAACCTCTCCTCTATTTTGTCCTGCCTACTCCATCAGCTTGTCCTCGGCCGACTTGATGCGTCGCTCTAGGTAGCTCCTTATCAAATACCGACAATTTGCATATCTTCCTGCAACCAGTCCACGCACCTCCATTTATGTCTTCTTGGAGGTCGTCGTCCATCTGGGTTGAGTTCGAGGGCTTTTCTTGCAACCGATGCTGCATCTCTTCTGACGATATGCCCAAACCACCGTATTTAGCTTCTCTCATTTTTGTTGGAATGGATGGCACTCCTAAGATGTTCTAGATATACAGTCCAACCGCGTGAGTCCCAGAGACCAGCAAAGCATCCTCAATTCCATTACGTGAAGTGCTTGCACATGTTCGTACGTAGACACGCCAGCAATCAGTTTCATACCATGCTACCGGGGAGATGACAATTCAGTTGACCTTTGGCGTAATATAGAAGGAGGTCTTACAATCAGAGAGAACACCAGAGCCTTGCAATGATGGCTGAAAACGTTATTTTCATGTAACCGTTACGTATGCCTTAGTTGCTCAACAATAACGAAAATGAATAGCAGTTTAAAATAACGCTCAACCATTTCCTACAAGCACTGCCTTCGTGAAGTACAGGCCGTACTGTACCTCCGATGACGTCACACGAAGAGGCGAACTGTTTCCTCCGTCCGACCCGTGTAATGCATGGACATGATGCGTCTGTACCTTCTGTAATTATGAAATATTTACAAATGTTGTATTAATATTACAGATGAGATCACTAAAACCTGTAATCGCATTATAACACGTAAGTCAGGTCTATGTAATTTTAAGAGAAGTAGGTTTGAATTGCGATCTACGCGGTCAAAGCTTCAGTGTTTTACTTGTCAATGTACCCGACCAATAATTATTATGCATTAATACAAATATGGAGAAAACAAACGTGCAATAATAAACTTTACTTACGTACATCTATATGGCCATAAATGCAGTAGCTTTCTTGTTTTTTTTGTTGTTGTTGTTGTTGACACTTTTTGGCACTGTCCTTCGAAGACTTTCTTGAGACTCTTTCTTCTATACAACTATTCGTATATTTTTGTTTGTTTAGGAATAGCCCATGTTTTCCCAAATATCAATGCACTGATCAGCCAGATCTATTAGTTACTTCCCACATTCACGGAAACTGCCGAGGAATGGTTTTTACTCGCATTATTTTTGGGGAGAAAATGCAGCGCGTACTCAACATTACGAACCCAAAAAATAACCATATGCAGGTTCCATTGGCTACTGTTCCACTTTTATACTTGTTCTGTATCAACAATAAAACGCTCTGCTGTAAATCTGTGTAGCAAGAAGGTCAAAAGCAGAACTTACCATGAGCTCTGGAAAATGAGTGAAACATACACCTTTATTCTTCGTAACAGGTATCTTTTGGGTTGGGATTTTCGTTTTTCATAAAGGTAACCTGCCCTCAAACGAAAAAAAAAATGAAAATATTAATGTCTATTTAGTTGTACAGTTGTATTTTCGCCATGGCACGCACAAGTTCTTAGCATTGTGGCAAATGCGAACTTTCACACACCGTATTTCAATTTTTAGCACATTATATTTCCACAAAAACGTGTTATATGATAACAATTAAATGAATAAATGACATGAGAAGTATTACGTCCCTGGAATTTACATTACTTACCACGTGGTGATACCATGCCTAACCTAAACTATGAGTCTCATTATCTTAATAACAGCTGTTTACGTAAATCCTGATGTGATAAATTTAACGAAAATCATGCAATATAGTTAACATAAATTTTTGTCTCTCAACGGTCACAATTACCCTAAGAATGCTCCCAATCCTTACGGATTACATTCTCAAGTACAATGTGTAACATTCGCTTAGCTCGACTCAATTGATCAGCTGATTGGCTGTCCGACTCGTTGGCTGAATGGTCAGCGTACTGGCCTTCGGTTCAGAGGGTTCCGGGTTCGATTCCCGGCAGGGTCGGGGATTTTAACCTTAATTGGTTAATTCCAATTGTCCGGGGGCTGGGTGTTTGTGCTGTCCCCAACATCCCTGCAACTCACACACCACACATAACACTATCCTCCACCACAATAACACGCAGTTACCTACACATGGCAGATGCCGCCCACCCTCATCGGAGGGTCTGCCTTACAAGGGCTGCAATCGGCTAGTAACAGCCACACGAAATTATTATTATAGCTGATTGGCTTGGCGCGCTTTCTACAGTACGGTCTGTATATTATGAAAACAGTGCTACAAGCTTATGAGTTCTATAACGAACGTTGCGCTTGATAATGAACAAGTTCGAATGCTATTATAAATGCCTTGTAGAAAAGTTTTCGAAACTGAATTTTTTATTATTATGATTATTAATATTATTATTAACCAATGGATACTTCCACCGTATCTTAATGACGAAACAAAGCTAAATTTCAAGACAATACTTTTTTAAATATGTAATTAGATAATTCCATTTTCTTTGTCTGGAGTAACTAAATAGGCCTATATATTATTGTTTTCACTAGGGACTTGATTAGAAAATTGTTTATTATTATAAGTTCCTCGACCGAGCTCGATAGCTGCAGTCGCTAAAGTGTGGCCAGTATCCAGTATTCGGGAGACAGTAGGTTCGAACCCCACTGTCGGCAGCCTTGAAGATGGTTTTCCGTGGTTTCCCATTTTCACACCGGGCAAATCCTGGGACTGTACCTTAATTAAGGCCACGGCCGATTCCTTCCCACTCCTAGCCCTTCCCTGTCCCATCGTCGCCATGAGACCTATCTGTGTCGGTGCGACGTAAAGCAACTGTTCTATGTTCAGTCCGTCAGCGATAAAAAAAAAGTTTCTCGAACAGTTTTCAGTTAATTCTACAGGCAACTGAGACATTTAACTAGCTCCGGTTCAAATCATATAGCCTACATGTGGGCTTTTACTTGAAGATTTCTAGAAATTTTATCGGTTATGATTGAGAAGATGGGATAGGAAACGGCTAGGAGTGGGAAGGAAGCGGCCTTGGTCTTAATGAAGGTACCTCAGCATTTGCCTGGTGTGAAAATGAGAAACCATGGCAAATTATATTCAAGGTTGCCGACAGTACGGTTTGAACCCACCATCTCCCGAATGCAAACTCACAGGTGCGCGCCCTGAACCGCAAGACCAACTCGCTCGGTGCTCGACTTAGCGGAATGTTCCGACTTCTCAGTGGAGTCATGGCTTGGAATAACATTAATGATAAATCTTGAGTGGAGTTTTGAACAGTCTTTTGCTATTTGTTTTACGTCGCACCGACACAGATAGGTCTTATGGCGACGATGGGACAGGGAAGGGCTAGGAGTGGGAAAGAAGCAGCCGTGCCCTTATTTAAGGTACAGCCCCAGCATTTGCCTGGTGTGAAAATGGGAAACCACGGAACACCATCTCCAGGGCTGCCGACAGTCGGGGTCGAACCCACTATCTCCCGTATGTGAGCTCACAGCTGCGCGCTCCTAACCGCGCGGCCAACTCGCCCGGTATTTTTAAAAGTAGGAAAGATGGAAACATGAAGATAAATTTGGAATTCACTGGGACAAATTAGAGAAAATACTCGTTAATAGGAAGAGGAATTAGGGATTAGAATAATTTACCAAGCCAGATATTTGATTAATTTCGAACTTCCTTAATATAATTTAAGTGAAGACTAGGTAAACACGATAATGAATCTGCCATGTGGGTGGCAGCCCTAAATGCAGATCATTAGTGAATGATTGATTGGAAGTAAGTAGAAATTATGCCAGACTCAGGTGGGGGCCCTGTAGTTACCAACTAACCCTCCGATGGTGAGAGTACGTTGAGATCACCTTTTAGTCACTTTTAACGATATCCAGAGGATACTGTGGATGTACTCTATCGCACTCTCCCACCCGCATAATCACCCACTGTCCGGCTCCATGGCTAAATGCCTAGCGTGCTGGCCTTTCGCGACAGGGGTCCCGGATTCGCAAGGTCAGGAATTTTAACCCTCACTGTTAATTTGGCTGGAACGGGGGTGTGTGTATGTGTGTATGTGACGTCTGCATTATCGTTTCATCTTCATCACGACGCGCAGGTGGCCTACGGTCGTCAAATCAAAAGACCTGCACCTGGCGAACCGAACCTGTCCTTGGACACTCCCGGCACTAAAAGCCATTCGCCATTCGCTTTTTAATTTTTTCATCATCACCCGCTCAGAGACAGATCTTGTTGTGGAATAAACCGTTTTCCCATTGTTTTCTGTCCATCGCACATCCAGTATTTGGTTCCTGTTCTCCTTTCATCATTTCTTATATTGTGTCTGTCCCTTATCAATGCCCATTCTTATTCATTTTTCTCTTTATACCGATGAGTAACCTGGACAAATTTTTCTCCCCACCTCTTTATTCCTCACCTTATGTTCCCGTTTTAAATACTTCCATTCTCCTACATATTAACATTTCTAGCGCTTCCAGCCTGTTCTTGTCTCCGTCAAACTCTCCGCACCTCATAGGCTAACATTCTAGATGTTTCGTAGATATAATATCTCGCAAGCCTCGTTGTCAGATCTTTGTTCAACGGCCCACATAACAATTTCCTCTCCCTGCTGAAATCTTAATTCACCATTGCAATCCGTTTCTTGATTTGCATTGTACAGGGCATATCCTCTCTGGTCTTACTTCCCAAAAAATTTGGAAGTTCTATACTTGCTTGATCTATATCCTCTCCTTGTGTTTTAATCCTTTTCTACCTTATCCTCCGACGATTAATTTTTTTTATATTTTTCTTGTTAATTCTTATTTCATATTCTGTTAAGTTGATGTTAATGTCCTCAACCTGTTTGCCACGTTTTGTACGCTATCTGCCTATACAAAATACACAATATACAAAATAATACAAAGGTAATAACAAAACCCAAAGTGGTCTTTATGTCAATGTCAACTTCTTTTGAAACCTAATTTTACATAGGAAAGACGAGTGAATTCCAGAACATGTTCCTGCGGGCCACTGATCTGTCCCCCTGTGGGTGGAGGCGGTAGCATAACACTCACGTTATCTACTGCCTGTTGTAAGAGGCGACTAAAAGGGGCTTCAGAGGCTCTTAACTTGGGAGCGTGGGTTGGTGTGCACGAGGCCCTTAGCTGAGTCCTAACATTGCTTCCACTTACTTGTGCCAGGCTCCTCACATTCATCTATCCTATTCAACCTTTAAGAAAAGGCTAGGAAGACAACAGATCTGCCACCTGGGCGACTGCCCTAAATGCAGATCAGTATTGATTGATTTTGATTTTGACCTCTTTAGTCAACTCTTGATTTTTTCCGACCCGGACGGTATTAGGTTTCCGAGGCCTAGGACGTCTTTCATTTTCACGCCCTTCGTCGCCCTTGTCTTTCTTTAGCCGATACTTTCATTTTTCGATTGGATGCCTACCATTTTTACCCTCTGATTACTGTTAATAGAGAATGGTTGCCTAGTTGCACTTCATTTTAAAACAATAATCATCTCCATCACATATCTGTTTCGTATTACAAAAAAAATTGACTTGATGCTGAATTCAGCCTAACTGCTCGAAAAGTGAACTTTCAAAATAGTTTAAGACTTTCGTCAGTAAGATTACATCGAATATTCCCAATGTTTAATTAAATTCCATGACTGCTTCTACTTAAACTCAAGATTAAACTGTATGAAATTAAATTCAACTATTCGTATTTAGATTAATTCTTTCATCCGTATGGAGGTCACGAGACTGGAGACACGCTCCGTGCACTACTTGTTTCCCTCCTTCCCTCATCTTAGACTTAATGTAAATAATCCTTTAAATATTCAACAGCGGATAATATTCTCCTCCAACTGTATTCGTGGGCGTTATTTTCTCTCAGTGGTTGTTGACCCCGTTATGCGTTATATTTAATATCCATGACTCAGGGAGAGGATTGACTACGAAATGAAAGCTTTTGTTCAAGGAAACAATATTTCAGTGGAAAATACGGTACACTGAGAGTACATGCGTACTTTTGTTCATTATTGTTTACAATTAAATGCAACAAAAATATACTCTATTCAGTTTATCGGATATATTTCTGAAGTTGCTGGCGATCATTTCACTCCTTGTGGTTCTTACCTGGGGTTCAACAATGGATGCTCTTTCTGACACCACGTGAATTTTCAGACGAAAATTCTAACCCAGGATCGACCGGGAATTGAATTTTAGAGGTGGTGGTAGTGGTGGTGGTGATTATTGTTTGAAGAGGAAGTACAACTATAGGCAACCATCCTCTATATAACACTAATAAGGAGGAAAAAAATGGAAGGGATTCGACACTTCCAAAAATTAAGGTACGGTATCGGCCAAAGAAAGACGAGGGCCACGAAGGGCGTTAAAATAATTCCTAAGCCTCGAGTGCTCTAATACCGTCGGAGTCGGGAAAGAACAAGAGTTGACCAAGGGAGGCCGGATAGGATAGATGAAAGTGAGGAGCCTGGCACAAATAATTGGAAGCAATGCCAGGATTCAGCTAAGGGCCCCGTGGTTGCCAACCCACGCTCCAAAGTTCACAGGCCCTGGGGCCCCTTTTAGTGGCCTCTTACGACAGGCAGGGATACCCTGGGTGTTATTCTACAGCCCCCAACCACATAGGGCTTGAATCTCAGACACCAGCAGATAAGCCACTACGCTGATCACGTCCTCGCCGCGATAAATAAAACACATTGAAACGAATTCTCTTACATAAACAGAGAAATGCAAATCGGTGACATAGCAGTCCTTTAGTGCTGCTACCCAATCAATGGTCTGGTTCGATGACAGCCTCAGCCTATTGCTTGTTTTTCTTGACCGGGTCTGCCAACCCATCCTATCTGAACAGCTCCTCAGGTTGTCTCGCATGGCTGAGTGAACTCAATTCCAGCCCTTAGTCCAGAATTAAAATTCATGGACTAGCTGGGAATAGAATACAGGACCTCCGGTTGAGAGACTGGCACGCTACCGCTTCACTAAGGGGCTGGCAATTCACTAACGTAAGAGACTTTTAAAATAATGTATATCACTGCCTTAACAGAGCAACACTTATTCTTAGATAGCTACTACTAAATGACATTAAGGACAAACTCAAAATTAATAAAATAACATGTTCCTGATACTGAAATATCAGGTGAAATAGCATACTTAATTACTACTGAGACCGAAAGAGTTGGCTGCGTAGTTCGTCACGTAGCCGCAAGCTTGCATCGGAAGGTGATGGGTTCTAATCCAATTATCGGCAGCCCTGAAAATGGCTATCACTGGTTTCCCTTTTCTACACCAGCTAGATTCTGGTACTGTGTCTTAATAATGCCCACTGTCGTTTTATTCCCTATCCTACCCCTTTTACATCCCATCTTCGTCATAAAATCTGCCTGTGTCGGTGCGACGTAAAGCAAAAACAAACAAAAAATGAAGGAAAGTTACTTCTGAGATTAAATGGCACATTTTCACAGCGTTTTCCTGAGCTTAACTGAAACTATAAAGCGAAATATTCATGTGATCTTTATATATGTATAGGCTTACAGTTTGTTCATGATAAAAAGATTTTTACTGACTCGCCAAATCATTGCTGTATAAATGGAGATCCAACGTAAATAATAATTTCATTGTCTTTAAAATTCTAGAACGACGCCTGTTTGCTTTCATCGCAATTCCTTCAACAGGATAGTTTGCCAGTAATGGAAGTACTAAGCCTCAAGAGTGATTATTTAACAGATGGTGCGTAAATCGATGAACGTTTATCTGGAATAACTATGAGTACGTACTCTTATCTCTGACAATAATCGGGAAGACAGAATAATAATGACGATGATTACAATTTTTAAATTCCGAAAATGATTCAGCATTTGAAGGTGAGATGTTGTAATAGGATATCTGTCGAATTGGCCATAACCAAGGCAGTTTCAGTCGATGACAAATCAGAGACCTAGAAGGCCACTCTGATACACTGAGTGACCAAGAGTCACGGAAAGTGTTATCCCATTAAAAATGTGCCGTGTATGACACCTGAGCGTTACAGCTATCTGTGGCGTAGCTGAGCAGTCTGTCACAGACATCAGTGTCGGGAATATGGCAATACGTCGCGAGTTAACCGACTTTGAACATGGGATGATCATCGACGCATGGCGCTTTGGTCATAGCTTTGCAGAAATTACACGCGAATTCTGGTTTCTGAGGTCAACAGTGTCGAGGGTGCGTCTTCAGTATAGCAGAGAGAATGTTACTACCCGCGTAAACCGCCGCACGGGAAGACTATAGGTGTTTAACGAACGGACATCACGTCGCCTCCGCAGAACCATACTGGGCACTCGACGGGCTACTGTGAGTCAGATCACCGCCCAGTTGAATGGTGGCAGTCAGGATCCAATTTCTACCGGGACTGTAAGGAGGCAACTGCACCGCATAGGCTTCACCAGCCGACGACCAATTCTTGTCCCTTTGCTGACACATCGGCACATAGTTCAACAACGTGCATGGGCCCGCAAAGATCTAGCAGCGTGTGGTTTGGTCCGATGAATCCCGGTTCCAGTTGTATCGAGCTGATGGGCGCGTGATAATTTGGCGTACGCCCCATGCAGCTATGGATCCTGCGTGTCAACAAGGTTGTGTCCAGGCGGGAGGTGGCTCAGTTCCGGTCTGGGCGGCGTTCTCATGGTCGCAACTAGACACCATTGTCCGGCTGAAGGGAGCGCTGACACGTGTACGTTATGTGGACATTATTTTAGACCATCTGCATCCCTTTCTGGCCCTAGAGTACCCTGGCATGTTTCAACAGGACAATGCGCCATTTGACCGTGTGTGTTGGCACGCAGGTGGTTGGAGGAGCACTCCAGTGAAGTTACGACCATGGATTGGCCCTCCAGATCCCCCGATCGTAATCGAATCGAGCATTTATGGGATGCTGTTGATGCTGGTGTACGCTCCATGAACCCCGCACCAACTACACGAGACCAATTGTGGGTAGCAGTGCAAGATGCGTTGGTTTAGAACCCTCCAGAACTATTCCAACACCTTGTAGAGTCGATGCCTCTCTGTATTGCTGCCCTTTTGAGGGCTCGCGGATGAGCAACTCGTTATTAACTTCACATTCAGCGTCTGCCCATAATTTTTGGCCTCTACGAATGTTGTTATCTCTCAAGAAGGGAAGTGTGGCAACCGCTGTATGTGACTTTCCATTGCCTTCTTGGCATACAACTAGATGTTTGCTTGCATGTTTTAAAGCTCACTGGTATTTCCTGCCATAACACACAACACAGCAGGTGCCACGTTTTACTTTACTATGCGTTAAGTAAATATAGTCTGGATAACGATGGACACCAAGTCGCCGCTTGACACGATATTCCAATCCTGTACGCCTACACAGTAGTCTAATTTATCTAAAAATGTAATAGTGTGCCATTCCTCTATGAAGTAACGGCTTTTAGTGCCGGGAGTATCCGAGGACATGTTCGGCTCGACTGGTGCAGGTCTTTCTAGTTGACACCCATGGACAAAATGCGCGTCTGGGTGTGAAATGATGATGATGATGAGGTAGGGAGAGGGAGAGTGAAACCCAGTGTCGACATATAACGTACTTCTATCGAATAACATCAATGAATCTGCTCAAGGCTTAACGTCGCCACCCGAAGGACGAATCACCAACAACAGCGGTATGTGCCCTCACTCCATATGATCACTGCAAAGCGATTTGAAATTGAATCTAGGCTTTTGGCACGCAATGTAGTGTTTAGATACTGTATATCTCTACCTATCCTATCCTGCCAGCTAACATTCTGATGGCGAATTTTTTGTTTCCACAACGGGACTCGAACTAGCTAATCACGATGTCAGATCGTAAGGACTTAACATCTTAACGATCATGGCCACTAGGTGGGCTACGACATTCAGAATAGAACCGTGACGAAGAAGAAGAAGAATATCTCTGAAGATTACTTAGTGAAACCATGGAATAATCACTTGAGGAGTGGTCGAGAGTGGAATTCGGATACATTACTCTTCTCACAATCAGCAATCTCTTCCTTCCACGTAGCTCGTAACATAGCAGCGTGGGTTGGTGAGGATAGGGCCAGGAGTTGTTCATCCATTTACTTGCACCACGCTCCACAGTTTTATCATTCGCATTCGACCTCCCTTGATCTAAACTTGTCCTCTTCGAACCACAAGTTCGTGACGGTAGATTTACTGGCACATAAAAGATCTCCTGAGGGACAACATTCCAGCACATTGCTGTCTCCGAAAACCGTCAAAAGAGTGGGACGTAAAAACTATAACATTATTCATTTATCAAGTTCGTGAGTTGTAAGATGCCTTATGCCGATATCTTCATTCTTCGAAAGTTTGGACCTCTCCTCTCTTCTACCCTAATTAGTGTTATGAGGGCCCGAACCCCGCTGTCGGCAGGCCTGAAGATGGGATTCCGTGATTTCCCATTTTCACACCACGCAGATGCTGCGGCTGTACCTTAATTAATGCCACGGCCGCTTCCTTCTCACTCCCAGCCCTTCCCTGTCCCATCGCCGCCATAAAACCTATCTGTGTCGGTGTGACATAAATCAGCTTTTTAAAAGATGTTAAGAGGGCCAGACTGAGAGGCTCAAACAGTACAACGCTAGTTTTCTGATCCCAAGTTAGCGATCCTTGGTCAGTCGGGTAGTGTTTCAAAGCTCTCAAATACGTCTGCCTCGTGCCAGTAAATGTATCAGCACGTGAAAGAACTCCTGCGGGACAAAATATCCGAAATTTTGCTGGACTCTGAAAACTGTAAAAGTAGTTTGCAGGACGTAGAATTAATATAGAAGTGTGGATCGTTGTTTAGGCGTTCTTCAGCTTAAGAGAGTTTTTTTTCCTGCTTTCTTTTAGTTTGCTTTACGTCACTCCGAAATAGGTAGGTTTTATGATGACTATGGGATAGGAAGGGACTAGGAGTGGGAAGGAAGTGACCATGGTCTTGATTAAAGTACAGCCTCAGCATTTGCCTGGTGTGAAAATGGAAAACCACGGAAAACCATCTTCACGACTGCCGACAGTAGGGTTCGAACCCACTACCTCCCGAATGCAAGCTGACAGTTACGTGGCCCAAATCGCATAGCCACTTGCTCGGTAGACTGAGATTAACTGCTCCCTGCTCTTACATTGCAATACCCTTACAGAAAGTAGTGAATTGAACATGGTTCTATCTAGTCAAAAGGTAATGTCTTAGTTCATAGACTTGTACCTTAGATCATTAACGTACTGGTACTCGGAATTAATTATAATTTCAAACAGTTCTCGTGAATCACTAACATGCCGGGAGAAGTAACAGAAATATCTACGATTGTGGAAAGGTGCTAAAAACTGATGGTGACTTCAGTGGCCACAACATTTGGCATTCTGTCCAGTTTAAAAGTTTAAAGGGAACTTCTTAAATACATTTTTGTGGGATTTTAAAATTAAGATTTAACAGTGTTCACCATATACTGTATGTAAACAACCTCAAAATCTCACTACAGGATATTACAGTATATATTTTATCACATAAACATTGATTTTAGGTTGAATTATTGTGATTGAGTCGTCGGGATAGAACACATGCAAATACAAACAGTAACACCAACTTAATGTTTTTATATATTACTTGTCTTGGAGTGTATGGCAGCCGTGGTTGGCACTCAGCGCTAATGAGTTAAGGTTACTTATCACGCTGTACTGTAATACGTCATTAGAAACAGCAGTCAGATTCTGTATCAGGAATGAATTTTCATTGAATGAATTTAAGCAAGAATTATTTTTCTCTACGCCATAATTCTGTGCTCCTTTCTGTTGCAGGCTGAGTTCGCCACTAAACCATGACCATATCTGGAAGTGGAAGTCTCGCTTCTGGTTTTCTTAACTTCCTGACGTAGAGTTCAATCCTCATCCTTCTAGGTGAAGCAAGCACGCGTCTACCGTTACCATCAGGCACTCTTCAGGTAATGCAGTGTAAGTAGTATTCCACAATTTGTCATTTGTAGCTGTGTCGATGAGATGAGTAACAGATTTTCATCAACATTTTATTTAAAAAGGAATTATCATCAAGAAGAAAGCCATCTCCGTGCAGGCTATGGAAGCCCTTGGTGGAGTGGAAGGAAAAGGCTTCCACTATTCATAAATGCATTTGTCCCAGGAATTAACCTGTACTAATTTTGGTGTACGTTAGTGAAACTCACAACACTGTGCATCTCTGGAAGTAGCTCATGTAGCACCAGTACTCAGTAGTTATAATGCAAGAAGTGTCGTTGCTGGGTACTGTGATGTCTCAGAGCACGGAGACATGCCTGCCACCCACTCAAAATGATTGCTTGGATTTCCAAGGACGATGAAATAAAATGGTGTAGCGAAAATGTAATCCAAAAAATAAATTACAAATATAAATGAATTAACTAAAATAAATCCAGAAGCATGTTGAAAATAATAATGTCCATTACAAGATTCAACCTACATTTGAACATTTACCATTAGAGAAGTTGCACATTCAAAACGGGTTGTATTATGAGGAAGCATTTGCTATACGGTTAACACTAATCAGAAGGAAAATGGAAGAGACCGGTCACTTTGAAAAAATTAAGAAATCGGCAATAAAAAAAGAGGGCGTGAAAATGAAAGACTCACTATGCCTTGGAAACTTACTACCGTTGGGGTTGGTGGACAACGAGAGTTGACCAAGGGAGGTCAGAGAGGGAAGTTTATGGTTGCCAATCGACGTTCCAAAGTTCAGAGCCTCTGGGCCCCCCATTCAGTCACCTCGTACGACAGGCAGCGGATACCACTGATGTATTCTACCGCCCCCATCCTCAGGGGATAGGGTTCCTTTTTACGAGAATAAAGGTTAAATGAATGCACGGTACAAACTCCTAGGCACAATCTACTGAATCAGATAATGAAATCTCACCGTCATTGCTACTAACTAGATCACCTGATAAATGTTAGAGTGAAATTAAGGTCATCTAAGAGCACGTTATAGCCAAAGTTAAACTTCTTTGAAAAATATCTGTGTGAGAACTTTTCACCCATCGTATAGCAAACGCTTCCTCATAATACAACCCTTTTTGAAAGTGCAATTTCTCTGATGGTTGATATTCAAAAGTATGTTGAATCTAGTAATGAACATTATTATATTCCACGTGCTTCTAGATGTATTTTCATTAATTAATTTATATTTGTAATTAATTTTTTGGTTTATATGTACGCTGCACCATTTTATATCATCGTCCTTGGAAATCCAAGCAATCATTTTGAGGGGTTGACAGGCATGTATCCGTGCTCTGAGACAACACAGTATGCAGGAACAGCACTTCCTGCATGACTATTACTGTGTACTGGTGTTACATGAGGCAGATAATTATTGGGTGGGACGTATCCCACCTGTCCCCATTCCCCCAACTCCCTCTAACGACGCTTGTGGCCATGGTTACGCAGATGAGTTTTCATAATAATGCTATGCCATTATCACAGCGATGGATTGAAATTTTTAGTCAGTTGAGAATAATTTGTACTGTTACCATAACTATAAATGTGCACTATGTAAAATGCAGAGGCATTGTGCCACCATTGTTCTCTCTCTCTCTCTCTCGGCATAGCTCTCTTATTAGAGCAAGCCACTGTAATTCATGTTCAGTTAACTCATTTATTTTTTCGTGTGGCTATTTCTAGCTTGGTGCAGCCCTTGTAAGGAAAGAGTTGCAGCGATATTGAGGGTGTCAGTACAGACACCCAGTCTCCAGGACAGAGAATTAGCCATTTACGGTTAAAATCTCTGACCCGACCTGGAATCGAACCCGGGGACCCCTGAAGCTAAGGCAACTATGCTGATCATTCATCTAAGCAACTGGACAACTAGCTTATTAAATAAATAGACTTGGAAATATTGGACAAAAGCAATGCTGTACAGAGATGATATAGGCTTTTGGGCTTATGCCGTGTCAAGAAAATGAGGTGAAATTGTTTACGTTTCGCAGAGAACTGTGCTCTGCGTCATCAGAAGAAAGTCTCGACTGTCCATGAGAACGGCTTCTTAAACAATGAGCTTTGAATTCAGACGTTATAATAGAAGTGGAAATGGTACGTTCATTCGTCACCAGATGGCTCCCCGAACGTGGTACAGCGCTAGAGTTCGAAGCGGAAGCTGGCGGAACCATCAGAATCAGTCTAAGAGTGTCACATACCATGTGTACGTAACATATGACATTGACAGGTGTATGGCATTGTTACAAGCCTGGAATGAAACATCTAGCGATAAGGAACGTACGAATTTTGAAAACACCGAGACGAAATAACATTTGTGAAGGGACAGGGAAGGGAACTACCCACGTAAATCCTTAATGGCTGGCAACCAGGCATTACTTAATTGTTAGCCAGTATCCCTGTTGAAATTTTTAGGATTTCTACGTATTTCTACAGCTTCCCCTATAATCCTGGACCTGTAGTGTCTAGTGTGGGTAAGAGCTCGAGCATCAAGGAACTGTGTGCACGTTGATTTTCTGAAATGTAGTGGCTTTCTCTTAGAGCACTGAAGTTCCCGTATAAAACTTCAGCTCTACAATTCTACAGTAAATAAAGTAGTAACAACATTAATAGAGACAAATATTTAATTAACTAACAAGTACAATTGTATTACAGTACATTTCTTCAATACAAAGTCTATTACCTTGTGTCAAATGTCAGGAAGCCTCTGGGGGTCGTTTTCAAGGCGTCCTCTGTTGATGACAGCGACGGAGAGCCGTACTGCGCGGAGTATAGATGTCACATCAGGAAATGGGTGGCCTCGGAGCGGTTCCTTCAACTTCGGAGGCAGGTCGAAGTCACAAGGACTCATGTCTGGTGAGTACGCCTACGGACGACCAAAACCTCGTTCCGACTTGCACGAAACGCTTTGAGCCATCGTGCAGTCGTCCTAATGCATTCTTGCCACAGGCCTCAGGTAATCATTGATAACATACTGAAGCATCTTTGCGAGGGGCAATCTCAATTGCAATCCACGAACGCTGATCAAGAGCCTTCATGGCTCAGATAGCAACGCGCTGGCTTCTCACCGCTGGGTCCCACAGATCAAATCCCGGTCACGCCATGTGAGATTCTTGCTGCACAAAGCGGAGGCGGGACAGGTTTTCCTCTGTGTACTCCGGTTTTCCCTGTCATATTTCATTCCAGCAACACTCTCCAATATAATTTCATTTCATCTCTCATTCGTTAATCATTGCCCCAGAGGAGTGCAACAGGCTTCGCCAACCGGCACAATTCCCATCCTCGCCGCTAGATGGGGCTTCACCGAGCTCGATAACTGCAGTCGCTTAAGTGCAGCCAGTATCCATTATTCGGGAGATAGTAGGTTCGAACCCCACTGTCGGCAGCCCTGAAAATGGTTTTCCGTGGTTTCCCATTTTCACACCAGGCAAATGCTGGGGCTGTACCTTAATTAAGGCCACGGCCGCTTCCTTCCCATTCCTAGCCCTTCCCTGTCCCATCGTCGTCATAAGACCTATCTGTGTCGGTGCAACGTAAAGCAAAAAATTAAAAAAAAAAAAACATGGGGCGTCATTCATTCCATTCCTGACCCGATCGAATGACTGGAAACAGGCTGTGGATTTTCAACGCTGATCAACTTTTGAAAGCATGATTTAGAGCGTGTGAGTACAGTGAAAGAATGTACTGCAATTGTACTCTTAGTTCACTAAATATTGCGTTCCATCAATATTGCCACTACTTTATTTAGCCCTCGCGTTTTGATGTATGCGCGCTGCTCATCACGGGTTACTTCCACCCCGCACGATGCTCGCCACACAACTGATTTCACAGCACTCTCTGTGTTACTGCCAGCAATCACAGAGCCATCTGTTGTTGTGAATACACACTATGCCCGCATCGCTTCCACGCAACAAATAGCAGTTTGTGTTCCGCTCTCACATCTGCAAGAAACAAAATAGTTGCAATGACTTTTGCCCCAACCCTCGTATACACGATGGACAAAAGAACGCAGGAAGGAACTCAGTGAATAAATGAAGCGTACAAGAAAAGAAGAAACCTTGTACTAAATAAGTTAGAAGTACCTTAGTTAGGCATAACGAATCTATGATTGACCTGATAATAATAATAATAATAATAATAATAATAATAATAATAATAATAATAATAATAATAGTTTCATATCCCACCAACTTGTCCGAATCGTTGGCTGAATGGTCAGCGTACTGGCCTTCAGTTCAGACGGTCCCGGGTTCGATTCCCGGTCGTGTCGGGGATTTTAATCGCTTCTGATTAATTCTTCTAGCTGGGGGACTCGGTATTTGTGTCCGTCCCAACACTCTCCTCTTCGTATTCAGACATCATACCACACTACAAACCACCACAGAAACATGCAATAAGTGATTACATCCCTCCATATAGGGTTGGCGTCAGGAACGGTATCCGTAAAACATGACCAAATCCACATGCGCTAAGCAGTTCGTACCCGCAACCCCACAGGTGTGGGAATAGCGGTAGGAAAAGAAGAAGAACCTCACTAACTTCTTTTACGCTTTTCGGAGAGGCCAAAGTGCAGAAAGTTTCTTCTTCAGGAATTATTTTACGTGCTAGTAAATATACCAACACGAAACTGTCATATTTGGACACCTTTAAATAACACTGGACGGAACTGTGATATAACCCTCCAACTTGGACTCAGAAAACCAAGGTTATATCATCTGATCCACTCATGCTGAACCAACATTATCACTTTATATTTCATTCTATTTAATTTTTATATACAGTAAATAAAAACAAAGAAATGAAAGTTTGGCAACGATACTTTTCAATAAGAATACTTTATATCCTACTTTATTGATAGAACGATACCGATGAATGTAGTACTAAACCTCTTAAATAATGCCAATCTTACTGTAAATAAATGATCAAATAAATATGAAATCACTATAGTTCCTTTAAGAGTTTAGAAAACATTGCTTAGATTCCCAATGATACTTGACCTCCATTTTAAATGAAGTAGATGGTTTACATTCATCCACTTCTACGTCCTTCTTCGCCACCCTACTCTGCTCGTTTCATTCCTAACTATGTTCAGCACTGATCGTCTCAGGTTTGAGTGTTATTGCTTTTTCTATCGGCGAAGCACATTTTTTCTCTCCACTTCCAACATTCTTCTAATTATCGCTGAACCCTAGGGATGCCAGCACCGTCCATTGTAGGCAAATGAGTGCTCGGATAAACAATTTTCTTCATTCATCCATGACGTCAACTATAAAAGAGTCAGGTAGTGTTAAGTAAGCACACCCCTTTTTACAAGAGTACCTTCCTCTTTCGCAGACAGTAGAATTGCGTAAATGTACACGGCATTTCTGCCATGTATTTGATTGGAATTTCAATTGTACACTAACGTAGCTCCTTCAGTGATTCTACATTGGGTTGTAGGCTGTCGAATACTAGGATCGTAAAGCTGAAAGGAGATGCACTGTATTTGCTATACATGTAGTTTGAGGATACTTTGAACTGTTTAGGCAGCGTCGCATAGGTTCCCTTTAATCGTAATTCAATATTTAATACATGGAAACCTTTCCCGTGAGATTTTACAGGTAACAGTGAAAACCGTATAAAATATATCCCGCGGTTCTCGAGTTAAAGAATGCTATTCCCACACACAGCAGAGGATTTCTGTCGTTAACAAACATAGAAACTTTAACTGTGATCGAACTTAAAAGATAGGTATATGGTCCCCGGGACTCCTTTGTGAGGTGCCGCGACGATAATCCAAGGATTTCGCAATAAAAATGTCACTTTCATATTTTCAACCCTGTTGTTTTTTTCTTGCTATTTGCTTTACGTCGCACCGACACAGATAGGTCTTATGGCGACGATGGGATAGGAAAGACAAAGGAGTGGGAAGGAATTGGCCGTGGCCTTAATTAAGGTACAGCCTCAGCATTTGCCTGGTGTGAAAATTGGAAACAACGGAAAATCATCTTTAGGGCTGCCGACAGTGGGGCTCGAACCCATTATCTCCCGGATGCAAGCTCACGGCTGCACGGCTGCACGGCTGCACGGCCAGCTCACCCGGCCAACCCTGCTTTTAACAATATGAAAGTTCCTGAGGTATGATTAGAATGTGCCTGGAATGTGGGTAATTACGCAACATGGCGTACACTGCCGAGGTACGCCGGCTGCCGAAGTCTGTCGCACTCCTGTGGGGAAATAAATAATGACTGACAGATGAAATGAAATGATATTGGAGAATGTCGCTGGAATGAAAGATGACAGGGAAAACCAGAGTACCCGGAGACAATCCTGTCTCGCTCCGCTTTGTGCAGCATAAATCTCATATGGAGAGATCGAGATTTGAACCACGGAACACAGCGGTGAGAGACCGGCGCTCTGCCGTCTGAGCCGCGGAGGCTCTTGTGAGAATGAAGACAAGGAAAATTCGACGGTGACTTGAACCAGTGCACCTTACTGAGCCAGCGCCTTGACACAACTTTGTTCTCTGGATGCTGACTTATATGACGGCTTATTAACTGGAGTTTTAAAATTTAACACTAAAATCTAAGAAACTGAATGCCATTTGAGGGAATTTCTTAAGAGGTACCGTATAGGTCTTGTGTACATGTATACAGCCTCGTAAAAGCTCGACAAAATTAATGTCCGTATACCATACTCAACTCTAATCAAAATTCTAGTCCACAAAATTATAGAAAAAGTTTTAAACATTTCTATCTACGCTCTAAAATACTCCATTTGTCCATTATGTATGCAGTTGCTGGAATTTAATTATGCAGTTCAGAACACTTCTTTGAAGTACATAGTTTGTTGTAAGAGAAGTTTGTGTCGAGGGAGTCTAATTCTTAATTCCCTGAAGTTCCTTATAAGTAATGAGATAATTAATAGTATGAAGAACATTTTCCTTACGGCAAGATAAGTGTGAAACGTTAGATAAAAAATTAAAATATTTTTATTAGGAAGATATATATAGCACTCGCTACGTAAGGTTATACCTAAAAAGCAAATATCGCAGCCAATTCCCTTTTTTAATGATTCATCACTGCTGCCAACTAGACGTTACATATTGAAATCATGAGACAAAACCATCAAAAAACTAACCGTAATGTTTTAATAATGGAGGTTCCCTTATCCAAGTAAATTATCAGTCAATATACTCATAATTAAGTCAGTTTTCAAGCTCAATTAGGAATTACGGAAATACTCTCTCACCCTCACTTAATTTAATGTTTTATATTTTTTGCTTTTATTATGATATACGCATTACTATAACCTTATTCTTCTGTATTTGCCTGGTGTAAATAATTCAGCTGCCTTCATGAAATTACATGTCGGACTTAACGTGGAACGACACAACGAAGTACATTACATGTACACATGCCGTTAGTCAATAAGAGTGCACAAAGGCTAAGTCTTGCAAACCGTACTAAAGTCATGACAAGAGAAGGTTAGTTTAGGTTACTTCGATAACGACATGCCCTTCCATTTCAACTGAACTGATCTTTTTATAGGAGGAATGCCTCTTTCCTTTTCGGAGTTCTTGCAGATTTTTCTTGCTTCTTATACATCCTAATTGCATTCCATACGTAAGAATTCGACGAAATAAGACCGTATTTTTAAAATGCTGCGTTCCTCATTTAGGCCTAACTACACTGTTAAATGCATTATTCAAACATGCTACAATTCTACTTACCTGGTATTACCAAGACAGATCTTCAATCCCACAGAAAAAGAAAATATGCTTTACGTATACCCGCAAATGCAGCACTAATGAGTTTCATAGTACGGCAATGGCAATACGCAAATCTCGCAAGTACCAACGTGCAGGATTAAATCGCTCTTCCAAACTCGGAAACGATCTATGCCACTTTTTACTACGGCTAGGGAACACTCCAGTCTCCAATTCGTACCCTAGCCGTGACAACAAAGCACAATCAGGCCAAGACACCAAACTGGAAGTCGGCCTCCCTCCAACATGCCCAACTGCATAATTCCTGGCGTAGATCGCTCCTTCACCGACGCTATCTTATTCGGGTACCTCAAAGACAAAGGAGTACCAGTATTAAACCTAAGCCGAATACTGGTAGATTTTACACCCACCGACCGAGTCCTGATCCAACTCGCCACAGAAGAAGCTGTCCAAAATGCCATAAGATGGGGTATCTACATAAATGGAAGACCACACTACGCAGAACCATGCCCAGCCTACATGGAAAATGACTTCGCACCGAACCCGAGAGCCCAGCCACCCCAACAAACCCAACCTCCGTCACCACGGCCACCACCTCCATACACCCCTCCACGTCATCCGTTGACCTATCCACACACAACTACAACTACCACTATCACCACCACCATTGCTACCTCTCCCCTCCACCCCACCATTCCTATAACTTCCACAGTGATGACACACTCCTCACCCATAATGATGTCCCCTCAACCCACCAAGCAGCCTAATCCAGTAAACCTACAGCCCGAAGAAGAAGACGCCACCAACGTCACCATGGAAACTAGAAGAGAAACACCACCACCAGCTCCCGAGTCCAACGAAGCAACTCCGCCGACACCACCGCCAACGTCTCAGTCCAACGCCAGTTGCGTTATTAGAGGAGTCAACCCAGCCATTCCCCAGGAAATCATCACACAGGAACTACAGCGATCGGGACTCAACCTAAAGAAAGCAGCCAGGATCCACAACACGGCCGGGCCCACCTATATGGTGCGGCTCCTACTCCATCAACCCGAAGATGCACAAAGGCTAATACAGCAAGGGATCCAGCTCTTCGGAAAACAACACCGGGTGGAACCCTCTCGCACCAACCCTCAACCACCCACCCGCCCTAACCCTAACCCACCCCGGAACCAACCCCGCCTCCCCCACCAGCTCAGCCCACCTACTAACTCTAACCTTCTCCTCCTTCTACTCATTTCCCTCGTCAACATCACCTCCTTCTATCAACAAACCATTCACCTTCTCCTATCCAACAACACCACTTTTAATTAAAATCTGTGTAACTTGCAAATCTGTACTGTAATCATTCAATATATGTAAACCATTGTAACTAATGTAATAATGTAATAACAACCAATAAAAAGCACGAGAGCAGATGCTACACCCTTAGCCAAGAGGCCCATCCCCCACATCACTAAACTAAAGCACCCCCCTCTCTCATCTAACCTATCAAATCCCCAAACCCCGCTGAATCTCCTGGCCAGAGAGAAGGCGTTACCTTCTAGGTGGCCCGCCCCTCCCCTTCGGGGAGGGGAATGAAAACATCCCCCTTGGTCCTTGGTGCAGGATTAATAGTAACTGTAAGACGTCGTATCGGCAAGTAGGGTCCCTAAACTGTATGTTAGTGACACTGAATCGAACTCAATAGCTAGAAAATAACTATAAATCATTACCTTCAATATTAAAAATGGGACATGGCAAGGACTATGCATATAATAGTGTAGCCTCAGCTACCGTGTACAAGCAATTTAATTTGACACCATCTAGCTGCTTTCTCGTCAATTTCGACGTTTATTTTACTCTAGGCCTACTAGGTGGCAGAGTAAACTGAATCTCTCTTTGGCGTCTCCAGCTGAGTTCAAATTAATTTTGTCGGGTAAACACGAAATTTGACACTGGAGATCTTTGGCATGCCGATATCGTACAATATGGGGCGTCGAAAGGACTATTTTCTGCACTCCAAAAATCCGACTACCTCTGCCGGGTTTGAACCCGCTATATTGGGATCCGGAGGTCGACACTCTACCACTGATCCACAAAGGAAGAAACTATTAGGAAGGTTATATGATAATTATAAGGAGATTAATGGATCAAGTCTCCACAGTGTATGAAGATGCATTAAGATTAACGACTTCTTGTTGTAGTACCTTCTCCATCACTGGAGGATGGCTACCATCACACCGATGTCTACACGATTTTCGACTGTCCTCATCAGTCTACTCGAATCTTGTGTTGTCCAGGCCCGTAAATTCTTCAGCCGAGGGTGTCCTTTTCTACCGCGACCTTGGCAAGTTTACTCGTTATGATCAGTTTTAGGATGTTGCACATGTCATTTCTCATAATACCGGGTGGGCAAATTAAAATTGGCCCGAAAAATATTTACAATAGGCCTGACCCTTCATAATGAACATATCCGTTCAACTGGTCAGTAAACACGTCTACTCCTCTCACTCACACGTAATGACACAGTGACGTACTCGGGAGATGCGCACGTGCAGACGTGTGACAGCAACCGATTGGTGCATCAAAATCACGGCTTCCAGCATTTTCTGTGATGGGCAGTTCTCCTATTCATTAACAAGGGTCAATTCCCTGTCAGTTTGCAATGCGATTTTTATAGATGTTTGGGGTACTGCTATTTCTGCAAATTTTCCTACACAAACGTAGAGCTTCGTGAATTCAATATTTTGGACACAATCGCTTCCTCAGAAGAACTGTGCTCATTTCTTCACCTGCTCATATCAAAGAAAGCGGACGTAATTGCTTTTTAATAAGGCAATTTCCAATAATTGCATGTTCCTTTTCTGTTCCTGCCTTGTCACGTATTTTGTCCTTTGTTATGTTACCGACCGTCAAACATGTCTTTATACGAGAGTGAAGTATATAAAAATCGACGAAACAGAATGGGGAAAATAATGAAGGCGCGAACTAGACCGCCTGAAGCGATTCGTTCCTACCTTTCAAAAGGGAGTTGTTAAAATGATGTTCTGTAGCTCACATTGTGAAGATTCTCCACACACGTTTCCGACAACAGGTTCTTTAAAGTCGTCCCTGCTTCCAGATAAGATGCTGTGGTCTTCAGCATGGGGATGAATCGGATAGTATTTAACACTATTAAGTAGTGGTGTACTGGTTGCACTTAAGCCCACTTCTGCCGTTTCATTTCCACTTGAGTCTTGGCAAAGGGCTCGGAATTGCAAACCTGATTGATGGTTAGTATGTTGAAGTCAGAGAGAGTGTTTTCGACGATAGCTTATCTGGAATGCCAGAGAGTGATTGTCCAGTCTGCCATGAAGGCTCCGTTTTGGTCATCACGTCTTCGATACGATATAATAATAGACTGGCTTTATGTTTTGTGTGAGACAGACTTTTAAGCACGTAGCCACCCATAATTCTGGTATTATCTTACTGTGTAAATAATGAACAGATTTCTGGCTTATCTAATTGCCACAAAACGGTGTATTTTATTAAATACTTGGTCAAGAAATGCAAAAACAACACAGCCTCTCAGAAACATATATCATCACCAGATGATACTCTCTCAAGTACGCTCTAACAACCGATTCTTGAAGTACACAACTCGACCATCTCACCTGTGGTTCATCTTTCCCGGAATTACCACATAAAATCCGCTGGAGAATAGAAAGTTATATTTTAGGTATATATTTAAGGCAAACTATTTCCATTAGCAGAAATTTAAAAAAATAATTCATTCTCCTTCTTCTGCTTGTTATGAAGTTCAAGAATCTTGATCACTGCAACTGCCAGTGCTTAATATTGTAAGTTTCACCAGGCTCACCTGAGCTTGGTTCGAGTTCTTTCATGGAGGATGTCCGGCTCCATGGCTAAATGGTTAGCATGCTGGCCTTTGGTAGAGGGGTCCCGGGTTCGATTCCCGGCAGGGTCGGGAATTTTAACCATCATTGGTTAATTTCTCTGGCACGGGGGCTGTGTGTATGTGTCGCCTTCATCATCATGTCATGCTCATCATGACGCGCAGGTCGCCTACGGGTGTCAAATCGAAAGACATACACCTGGCGAGCGAACTTGTCCTCGGATACTCCCGGTACTAAAAGCCATACGCCTTTTCCAATTTTTATTTTTATTTTTTTCATGGAGGATATTGCTTCTGTTAAAACGAATGTGAGTGCTGGAAGGAGATTTGTAAGAGAAGAGGAAAATAGGTTTAGAATCTTACTCTGACCCGTTGCGTAATTGGTCTTCCGCGTTTTCTCCTTTTCACATCCTCGAAAATGCGAGATAGTACATGGTACATATGCCAAGTCCATTTCCATTCTAATGAGAACTCCATGAAATGTAGTTAACGAAATACACATATAACAACAACAACAACAACAACAACAACAACAATAATAATAATAATAATAACAATAATAGATCTTAGATGCCGTGCGCAGGCAATTTGATTTGATACCATTTTGGATGCCTGCGAGCTAATGTGCTGAGAGACTGGAACTCTGTTGGATGACATATAGCTGAATTTTAACATAATTTTAAATCATTTTTTCGGATAAACACCAGATGCATTACCAGTTACCGCTTACATACCGATATTGTACAGTATCGAGTGCTAAAAATACAGTGAGATTCAATTTAGTGTATCTAGTAAAAAAAGGTGTAGAACTTTTGAAAGTTTGAAAGAGACAGCATGCAAGACAAAGTGGTTGACAAAAATAAAAGATGCTATGAATCTTTCTTCAAATTTCTGAAAGAGAAATACAAAGTGAAAATATGAGAAAGTCATAGTACTGTTGTTTGGTGCTCGCAGAAGAGTTCTAAAATTATCGGTCCATTTGTGTCCCTAAGTGTGTTAAGGGACACTCTGTACATTGTCCACTATCACCTGTACCGTTACACTGAAAAATAAAACACTTTCTCCGCGGGGTAGCTGCCCTTTGATTTCTCATTTATATTGAACTAAAATTTTGTGATTGATTGTTTGTCTTTCATCCAATCATTGAGCTGTACCTTATAGTAACCCTTGACCAAGGCCGGATATCCCTCGAGGATTTTCTCCCTTTCTTTAGTTTGTAGTACAGGCACATTGTCGACTTGAGAATGCAAGTATATAGGTTATATTTACCGGTAATACTCAATTTACAATTCAGATTGTGGTTGTGATCATTACTTTAAAGGGATACTTTTTAGCCTATCCCTTGTAGATAAAGTTACCATTCTTGTCTATACACTTTAAGATTATGTCTCATACTTCGTTTTCTACCTCGGTCTGGGTAAAAAGATGTGAAAGTAGGTTCAGTTCAATACAGTGACGTAGCAGTAATACGTGAATCAGAATACAAAATGTTAAATGTCTCCGTTAATGTTAGAAGTGTACAAAAATCATACTTTATAAATGTGAAAATGTGAAAAATGAATGTTCGATCTCTTAGGCTTCGTGCCATTTTTCCTTACGAAAAATAATAATGCACACATTCACGAATATTACGTTTTTCGAAAACTTTCAAATATCTCCGGAAATATTTTTATCTCGGGAGAGGGGGGGGGGTACATAACAAACATTATACAAAATCCAATTTCCAGTTCCTAACTTGCGTGCTGCTAGGCCTAAGTCCACTAAAGGTAGAAATATTGTCCAGTCAACATGGCACCGTACTAACTGGTGTTGTTGGTGATTTTTGTGATTGGTTTTTTTAAGCTCTAATATCTTGTGTACATTGTACCTATCTGGTGGCCACGACCTCTGGTCTGCTACTTCGAGATCCATTGGTGGAACAAATTTTCATCATCAGAATGTTGGCCAATGGGTTAGGAGAAGTGGTAGCATAGAAACTGTAGTCACTAGATTGGGTGCCAATAGCCTGGATTCAATTCTAAACCTATCCGCACTGTTCACCTGGAATGAGTGCATATGACGGTGTTGTTAATGATTCGTACGTCGGATGGTGACGTTAAGCCTTGAGCAAACTCCTTGGTGTTATTCTACAGGAGTAGGCTATGTGCCGACATCGGGTTTCACCTCATTATTATCATCATCACACACCCACACGCGCTTGTCAGCCATGGGCGTTAAATAAAAGTTCTGCACCAGGCCTTTCCGGAGGTCACACATCATTAGCTCCTATTGATGAAGAAGGTAATGATGACCATCGTCATGCGAAATCTTCTAATATCACAGTGCCGGAAGAGAACAACATTTTATGACCTGCCATATCTTAAGTCACTCAGATTTATCAGCAGTAACATTACACCGTCCGACTATTGTTGTTAGTTGAGGTGCGTCTTGTCGCTTCTGCTACCACTCATCTCCTCTAGAAGGCAGTACTGCTCACTGTTACCAGATGGAAGAAAATTTCCGTCAGTGAGGGGAAAAGGGGGAATTTCTTAAAATCCTTATAAATTAAGGACATTTCATTTGCGTATTTTTAAAATTCTAATTAACATATTATTTCCTATAGTGGTGACTTAAAAAGCCAACTATGGTCGAGAATAGTAAGTAGTGACTATACCGTACTTTATGTGGGTAAAGTTTTCATTCCGCACTCGGACAGGGTATGGCGGGCCTCCTAGATGGTTATGCCGTCACTCAGGCCAAGGAGATTTGTGTTGGTGATGTGGTGATGGTGGTGGTTGTGGTGAATTTTGTATCAAGATACGGAGAAGGTTAGGTCGGTGCGACCGTGGCCTACAAGGGAACTGTCCCGGCATTCGCCTTAGTGCAGGAGAATGGAAAACTACGGAAAACCACTTTCATGACAGCCGACGTTGGAGACCAGCCCCTCCGCCTCCCGAATGTAGAGCTCCAAGACTAGCCAAAAATAGCCACTGTTAAGTTGAAGCCTACTCTACTCTGTCATATTTGTAGAAAGAAAAGATTGTGATATTTAAGCATAAAGAGGCTAGGCTTTGTCATAACTTCCCCCCGTGGGCGGGGGCCGAGATAGAATAACACCCACGGTATCCCCTGCGTGTCGTAAGAAGAGACTAAGAGGGTCCCCAGGAGATAGTAACTTGGGAGCATGGATTGGCAACCACGGGGCTCTTAGCTGATTCGTGGCATTACTTCCACTTACTTGTGCCAAGTTACTCACTTTCATCTATCCTATCCGACCTCCCTTGGCCAACTCTTGTTCTTTTCAGACCCCGTCGCTATTAGGTTCTCGAGGCTTAGCGAGTCTTTCATTTTTCCGCCCTTTGTGGTCCCTGTTTCTCTTTGGCCGATACCTTCAGTTTTCAAAGAGTCGGGCTCCTTCGTTTTTTCGCTTTGATTAATGTTAATAGAGGATGGTTGCCTAGTTGTACTTCCCCTTAGACAATAATCACCACCACCACTTGTTACATAAGTACAAACAGCGTTTAAGCACAGCGAATGAATGAGCATTGCAAGAAATTTCTGATTTGAAGACTGGTGATGGGAAGAGATGAGCATTGCAAGAAATATCTTATTTCCAGGCTGGTGATGATGTTTCAAAACTGAAGTGATTTTCCACTTTAAATCTTGCAAGGACCTGATTTCTTTCTTTTTTCCTTTCTTTGCTATTTTGCTTTACGTCGCACCGACACAGATTGGTCTTCTGGCGACGATGGGACGGGAAAGGCCTAGGAATGGGAAGGAAGCGGCCGTGGCCCCATCATTTGCCTGGTGTGAAAATGGGAAACTACTTCAGGGCTGCCGACAGTGGGGTTCGAACCCACTATCTCCCGGATGCGAGCTCACAGCTGCGCGCTCCTAACCGCATGGCCAACTCGCCCGGTGGACCTGATTTCTTACATTCTCCTTGGTATATGCATATTTTTGATCAGGCATTAATATTAATCGGTATTAATTTACGTAATATTACGTTTACATTTACAGTGAAATGAAATGGCGTATGGCTTTCAGTGCCGGGAGTGTCCGAGGATAGGTTCGGCTCGCCAGGTGCAGGTCTTTTTCTTTGACTCCCGTAGGCGACCTGCGCGTCGTGATGAGGTTGAAATGATGATCACGATACATACACCCAGCCCCTGTGGCAGTGAAATTAACCAAGATGGTTAAAATTCCCGACCCTGCCGGGAATCGAACCCGGAACCCCTGTGACCAAAGGCCAGCACGCTAACCATTTAGCCATGGAGCCGGACTACATTTACAGTGACAGCAGTCGTAATTCTAAGCTTTAGAATTTTTTTGATGTAAGGAATTTTCTGAGATAAAAGGGAAATTATCTTGTTCTAGTAGGCAAATACAGTATTTATGCTAATCTACCATCTGGCAACACTGGTATTGCTGCAATAACAAATAATCACCTGTCAAGTACACAACTGCTAGTCTTCAGTAAGGGAAGGAAAAGGTAAAGGTCTGACCGTTTGAACAACGAAAGTATTGATAAACGGAAAAAGAAAAAGGCCTATCTACGGTGTGCATACAAAAAATAAAAATAAAGAAAGAAACACGTTAGACCTCACAAACATCATACCATGGGGTATCAGAAGATGACAAGTAGTTCACCAAGGAAGATCGGAGAAGAAAGGTAAAACAATGAGTATTTTGACACAATTGAGTGGTAGCAATGCTGGAATCAGTTAGGGTAGACTGTCTCAAACTTCCACGTCGGGAGACCTTAGGTAGTATTACACTGAAATTCCGTTCCAGTTTCCTTTCAACAGGTACTTTAGGAAAGGTTGATGACATAATTTTACCAGACGAATTTATCCAGGTCACTGAAACGCATACGTATTCTTATGCCCATGGCACAAACAAATATTTGTTTTCACTTTGAAGAAAACACATATCTCCATTAATGTCTTAACACCGCGAAAGTATGGCAGGATGAGAATGTCCTTGGTAGCAAGGAGAGTCTTTCATTAGGTGAGGAAAGCCAGAGAATATCGAGAATGTTTAGACTTACAAATGAGTGACGAGAGGCTTTCGTGAGAAGCCACCGTTGTTCTTCAGCAATAGGAAGTGGTCTTTTATTCGTTATGTTGCTCTGAAGGAAGCTATTTGCGTTCTTGTGGAACAATAAATGAAGTATGGAACGGAATACTTTGCTTCTCTGCAACGCCAATGCTAGAAAATGCTGACCGGGCAAGTTGACCGTGCGGTTAGGGGCGCGCAGCTGTGAGCTTACATCCGGGAGATAGCGGGTTCGACAACACTGTCGGCAGCCCTGAAGATGGATTTCCGTGGTTTCCCACTTCCACACCAGGCAAATGCTGGGGCTGTAAATTAAGGCCACGGCTGATTTCTTCCCATTCCTAGGCATTTCCTATTCCATTGTCGCCATAAGACCTATCTGTGTCAGTGCGACGTAAAGTAAATAGCAAATGAAATGCTAAAACTAACTTCGATTAGCCAAGGAAGTAAATTTGGTGATTGTTACAACAATAGAGGTAAGTTTTCAATAATTGTGAAGGTTGTTACTGCATTTAATGGAGGGAAAAAATAAATTGTTTGCCTTTCATTCGTAGGAGGCAATGAAATAGTTCCAAAATTTTGAAGAATGACGAATTTGGCCAAATAAGTGAGTGAGTCATGAAAGTGGGAAAATGCAAACCTAGCAAATAGAGTGCTAGAAGAGAACAAGATCTTAACAGCAGATGACGAGAAAGAGATTGTGATAAATTTCGCTATTATTTTTATTTTCGTTGATTAATGTCACACTAAGGCAGACAAAATAAATAAATAAATAAATAAATAAATAAATAAATAAATAAATAAATAAATAAATAAATAAATAAATAAATAAATAAATAAGACTGGGAGGCATTCAGATCACAATGGAAAACAACTACTAAAATCTGTAGAGGCGAAAGGAAATACTACGATACACACCAACTAAAGAAAATAGAGTAATATTTCATGAAAAATAATACACGTAATTTCTACCAAACATTCGGGAGCCAATTAACAAAATACAAACCACCAACACTATGCTTCAAAGATGGCAAAGGAAATCTAATCACTGGAAATGAAGAGAATTGTCAGCACCTTGCAAATAATTTCCAGAGACATCTGAACTGAAAAAAATCCTGAAGAAACTTTGACATTTGAGAAACCCAAGTACGGTACAAAATATTGGAGTCAAAACCACCCAACAAAGATGAAATCAGGGGAATAATAAAAGGACTGAAAAACAACAAGGCGTCAGGTGATGATTCAGTAGTCGCAGAGTTATTGAAGTATACTGGAGAACACCTAGTGACTCAACTAGAAGCTCTGTTTGAGGAAATTTGGTGGATAGATAGTATCTCAAAAGAATGGAAAACGGCATTAACACACACACTGCACAAAAAAGGAGAGAGCACAAATGTTAATAATTACAGAGGAATATCATTACCACCAGTCGCTTCTAAGATCTTATCTAGGATTGAGGAGATAATCGAAAAAGAACTGGGCGAATACCAGGCAGGATTCCGGAAAGAAAGATCATGCAGTGAACAAATTTTCAATTTGAACTCCATAATACAACTGCGCACACTCACAGCCAAGAACTTAGTGATTATTTTTGTTGACTTCAAGGAAGCGTACGATTCGGTCAACAGAACAACCTTGATAAGCACTTTGGAGGAATTTGGGGTAGATGAAAAGACTAAAAATATAATAAAGAAACCATCACTGACAATACATCACAAGTAAAGTACGTTGTCAAAACCGTTTGAAACTGAAACAGGTGTCCGACAAGGGGACGGGATGTCACCACTCCTGTTCAATGTTATACTTGAAAATTTGGTCAGAGAGTGGAGGAAGAGATTGACAGAATTAGGGGTGAAAAATGTAATGATACTGGGGAGATCTGGAATGAAAATTGACTGTTTATCGTTCGCGGATGATACGGCAATTCTGACAGAAGACGCAGAAACTGCTAAGGTACAGATTGAAACGCTTCAAAAGATTGCAGGACTTCAGATATCGTTTGAAAGAACAGAACTAATGATTCAGAGCAAAATTGACCCGACAAAGACTTTGTCACTAAGTATGGAACAGTTAAAAGAGTGCAGACGTTTAAATACCTAGGGGAGTGGATAGCACCAAAGAACACCAATATATAGGATAGCACCAACGGGACTACCAGGAATAGCGTTACAGAACAGGATAAGAAAGATGGAAACAGCATACCATTTATGTCGAAATGTCTATAACAAATAATCATTATCAGTCACTGCGAAACTCAGACATTACAACACTGTGATAAAGTCAGAAAGTTTGTATGCAATCGAATGCATTCCACTGAACAGGAAAGGATTACTAGAGAACATTGAGAAAAAAGAGATACAAATCTTGAAGAAGATACTAGGGTCTAGGAAAGTGGGACAAGAATTTAGACTACGACGAAATGAGGAACTATACAAAATAACCAAGAAAATCACAACATCTTTTAAAAAGAGAATACTTTGCTTCTATGGACACATTAAAAAAGTGCTAACAGGGAGAACAGCCAAATTTGTGGAGTTCATGGAGAGTAGGAAGACGAAACTAACTGGCTTAAAGGAGTCAAGGAGGACCTGGAAGAAAAGAACATAACACAGGAGGCAGTATACAATAGACAAGAATACAGGATGGTCATCAACAAAATTAAGGGATTCCTAGATCGAATGAGCAGAATACGGACCGGCAACACATGATCGCAGAACGCAGAGTAGCCCATTTCGAAAGGATGAAGAAGTTCTGGTCTGATTGGAGGAAGAAGAACCGGAAATGAACGCTGCTTAACGTGGTTCATGTAGACCTATCCGAAGACAATAAATAAATAATAAATAAATAAATAAATAAATAAATAACTAAATAAATAAATAAATAAATAAATAAATAAATAAATAAACATTTGTATAGGTAGATAAATCGACTTAAAACCAATAACATAATAATAATAATAATAATAATAATAATAATAATAATAATAATAATAATAATAATAATATATTATATTATAATATTATTATTATTATCATAATTATAATTATAATTAAACATTATATTAAATTAATTAAACATTATATTATTAATTATTATTCTAATAGCAACTTCTGGCTCAGTGAGAAAAGAAACGGTAAACTACCTCACTCCTCATTTCCCTAATATGCCTCTTCAGTGACACCTAAGCTATATATGACAGCTGTTGGTGGAGCTGTAGAGGATCAAACCAGCCTTCGGGATGAATATCCAACATACATACATTATTATTATATTAGAACACTAGCATCACAAGAAATTTAAAACTTAGGCAAGTTACTTGGCTTGTATGGGGAAATTACCTTCTAAATGGCCAAGTATTTCAGCGTGGAAGGAAGTAGAGCTAAGAGTAGCAGATTCAGAAGATCACACGTTCACTTCAGTTATTATTCTGAAGGTATGCATACTATATCTTGGTTAAAATATTTTTTCAATTCAGTTCACTGTAAGGAGAGTGTTGTAACATAACACACTTTGAGCTAAACCCGACCACATCACTATCTCAGAATATTTGGTATCCTTGATATTTATTATTATTTAAGTTCACGTGTCTATGCTCTCACTGAGGTTGGATATTATCATTCTAACGTTTCTGTACTTCTTTTCAGACTCACCACGTCATGAACCTCAACACCTTTGAAAACGCATCGTTGAAGAATAATGACACTAATTCTACATCCACGTATTCATCTGAAGAAGGTAAGTTCCTCATCGTACAACAGTTACAATCTTAAAAGTAAAAATATACTTATATTATTAATATTTGAACACTAGTTGATCCGTAGATTATTGACCTCTCATAACTGACATATCAAGGAGTGAATTGTAGTATATAACAGAACAAAATAAAACTATGAATAAATTAGGTTCAATATTAAGAAAAGTTACATACCGCGATCAGGAAACCAAATACTCTTTCATCTTCACTTTTAAAAAGCCATGGACTTCATCGAAGAAGTAATAATAATACTACCAATAATAATACTACTACTACTAATAATAATAATATTTGCTTTACGTCCCACTAACTACTCTTTTACGGTTTTCGGAGACGCCGAGGTGCCGGAATTTAGTCCCGCACGAGTTCTTTTACGTGCCAGTAAATCTACCGACACGAGGCTGACGTATTTGAACACCTTCAAATACCACCGGACTGAGCCAGGATCGAACCTGCCATGTTGGGGTCAGAAGGCCAGTACCTCAACCGTCTGAGCCACTCAGCCCGGCCAGCGAAGAAGTGCCAAGGCTAACAAATAGTGAAGTCTTGATGAAATCCGTATTGTCTTATTCCATAGTGGAGAATAAATAAGGCAAAATACTGAAATTTTAACTGGGACGGATCACGCTTGAAAGGTTTTGTCAGGCGGTTTGGTATAAGGCGGTCTCTCTTCAAGTTTGAGGTTTCTTAGCGCCAAAAATGATTTAATATGTTTTAGTCACCAGAGGGGTTATTAAGGTGGCATACAAATTACTAGTGCCTCTGTGGTGTAGTGGTTAGCGTGTTTAGCTGCCACCCCCGGAGGTCCGGGTTCGATCCCGGCTCTGCCACGATATTTGAAAAGTGGTACGAGGGCTGGAACGGGGTCCACTCAGCCTTGGGAGGTCAACTGAGTAGAGGTGGGTTCGATTCCCACCTCAGCCATCCTCGAAGTGGTTTTCCGTGGTTTCCCCACTTCTCCTCCAGGCGAATGCCGGGATGGTACCTAACTTAAGGCCACGGCCGCTTCCTTTCCTCTTCCTTGCTTATCCCATCCGATCTTCCCATCCCTCCACAAGGCCCCTGTTCAGCATAGCAGGTGAGGCCAGCTGGGCGAGGTCCTAGCCATTCTCCCCACTTGTATCCCCCGACCAAGAGTCTGAAGCTCCAGGATACTGCCCTTGAGGCGGTAGAGGTGGGATCCCTCGCTGAGTCCGAGGGAAAAACCGAACCTGGAGGGTAAACAGATGATGATGATGATGATGATGATGACAAATTACTAGTTAAAATTGATTTTAAATTTTAGATAGGATTCTAGAGTTCGGGGACTTATTTTGAATACTTTAAAACACTAATGCTCAACTACCTTCAAGGTACTATACACTTTCGCCGGTGTTGATAAACATTTGTGCAGTACTGTTGGAAGCCTTCCTTTTTAACCTCCCATAATGTCTCTAATGATTTTGCTTTTAGCTTAAAACCAATAAATTTATTATTATTATTATTATTATTATTATTATTATTATTATTATTATTATTATTATTATTATTATTATTATTATTATTATTATATGCCTTCGCTAGCAGGATGTAGTGTTTACAGTGCACTATATCTTCTGGTATGGGATATAATAACTTTGTTACTTTCATTGACCTGTCTCAGTGTCATATTTGGCTTTGACGATATGAAAATCACCGAGATAGGAGCGATTCTAGTAATACCGTTCCTTATGCAGCCAGTCCCTGCTATGAATGGTGTGAAAATGTTGCTCATAGGGTCGGTTGGTGCATGCATTCCAGTGGTATTGGCAGACGTATATGCAATAGCAACTTCTGGCTCAGTGAGGAAAGGAACGGGAAACTACCTCACTCCTCATTTCCTTAATATGCCTCTTCAGTGACACCTAGGCTATCTATGGCAGCTGTTGGTGGAGCTGTAGAGGATCGAACCAGCCTTCGGGCTGAATACCCAACATACGTTATTATTATTATTATTATTATTATTATTATTATTATTATTATTATTATTATTATTATTATTATTATTATTATTATTATTATTATTATTATTATTATATTAGAACACTAGCGTCACAAGAAATTTAAAACTTAGACAAGTTAGTTGGCTTGTATGGGGATATTTTAACTTCTAAATGGCCTAGGATTTCAGCGTGGAAGGAAGTAGAGCTAAGAGTCCTTTCAGATGTTCCACCAAATTTTATAGAGATATAAACGTTGCAAGAGATCAAGTCAAGTGGATTAGGCGAGGTGTTGAACCACACAAGCTCCATGTTTGCGGGAAAACCTGAGATTAGTAGGGACCTATGTGCTCATTAGTCAAAATGAGTTGATAAGTGGTCGTCGATGGTATATTAGGACGAATCAGGAATCTGCAATATGAGCAAATTTGGTGTCTATGTTAAAGACCTTTGGTTTGGACATGTATATCGTATGAATACCATTAGAGAACTGAGGACGGTTTTTGGAAAGTCATCCTGGGAAAAGTATATATAGTATATATGGGAAAAGTATATATAGGAGCAGACCGAGAAAACAAAGGCTTGATGATGTGTGGGAGGATTTCCGAGCAGTGGCGGTAAGAAGGAGGAGGACCAAAGCTCAAGGCAGAGCTCAATGGAAGACGGTAATTTTAGAGACCAAGGTATTTAAGAACTATAGAGTGGAGGAGTAAGAATATAGGTAAGTGGTGTTAGACAATTAGACTGGTGAAGTCTGTGTAGTCCCAGTTCAAACAGAGTGCTTCGGCGGTGCACTCACAGCTCTCTTCAAAACTCTGTTGCTACTCAAACACTTTTTCGTATAAACAATCGCCAGTTTTCCCCCAAATATTTGAAAAAATATATAATGCTTGTACGCTGCTTTTGAAAATCTTCGGTTATTATTTTGTATAAAATAGTATGACTAAGCATACAATAACGCGTCTCTTAGCACCTCTGCTCGCTTTACACGAGCAGAATCATTTCGTTTGTGGAAGGAAGCGATGGTATAATGTTTATCTATAAGTTTACTGAATGATGCAATGCCCTAATTCTGGATTCTAATTGGCGTAATACTACATAAGTAAATGTAGAGCAAAAGTGTCTGCCCACACCTCAATTTCAGTGTCTTCACAAGTTGGTCCTACAAAGCGCAACAAACTCTCCAACTGCAATTCAATGAAAATCCATTCTGCTCATCAGCATATGCCAGTAATAAAGTCAGTCACTGGGCATCTATCCCGTTGTAATAGTTCTTAAATGGTCAGTGCTGTCTGGTTTTATTTTTTTTATTTATTTTTTTTTTTTTTGCTAGTGACTTTACGTCGCACCAACGCAGACAGGTCTTATGGCGACGATGGGATAGAAAATGGCTAGGAGTGGGAAGGAAGAGGCCGTGGCCTTAATTAAGGTACAGCCCCAGCATTTGCCTGGTGGCTGCCGACAGTGGGATTCGAACCCAGTATCTTCCGCACGCAAGCTCACAGCTGCGCGCCCCTAACTGCACGGCCAACTCGCCCGGTAGTGTTGTAAGTAAAACTCCATCGAATAGAAGGGCTACATCCAGGTAAGATAGTGAAAACTGCCCTTGTGTCAAATCGGACAAGTCATATAGCAGTCGCTAGTACTTCGTTAGAGAAATATTCGTGCCTATTTTCTAGCCGCTGTCGGCAACTCAAGAGGAGGTATTTGAATGTGTGACCAAGTTCTTGAATTACCTTCTCTATACACCTAGTGCGCATGGATGTTGCTCGAATAGTTCATGTGACATGCTCTCGTCAGTGAAGTGAAGCAACGCGATTATCAGGCTGCGTTTGTTGAGATGCGAAACCAAATTCGAGATGGAAGAAAGTTCTACAAAGAGTAGAACAAATTGTTCTGTGGTTGGATGTAACTATTCCTATAGAAATTGTTCGCCTGGGACGAAGTTCTTCGTATTCCCATACAAGAAGCAACACATTTGGTACCTTATTTAGACAATATTGTTCATCTCCTAGCTGTCGTAGTGAACTTCAGTCCTCCGATCATTAAAGCAGACGACTAGTATCTTTAGGTAGGACCTAAATTTAAACATGATTATATAATTATTGAATTGTACATGGTTACATCAATTTAGTTCACTGGCAGGGTAGGGAATTTTAACCATCATTGGTTGATTTCGCTGGCACGGGGGCTGGGTGTATATGTCGTCTTCATCATCATTTCATCCTCATCACGACGCGCAGGTCGCCTATGGGTGTCAAATCAAAAGACCTGCACCTGACGATCCGAACATGTCCTCGAACACTCCCGGCACTAAAAGCCATACGCCATTTCATTTTTTCCCATCAATGTCAATATACAAATTTGGAGCATTACACATGTTCTCATCATTCACAGGCTTTTTCCAACACGAGTAAGGGTACTTAATATCCAAAAGAGAGAGTCATTCCTGACCTAGCACTATCCCATCCGGGCTACTAGGGTTGCTCTTCTTTCATTAACACACCCAGTTGTAACACGCAACATTGGGACGATAAACCTAACTCCTGAAGTGCCCTCTGCTCATTATCTCTGCCGTATCTTACGGCAGGACTGTTTATGTCTTTAGAAATAAGGAGCTGAGTTGCCAGTTTATTAAAATCTCCACTCTGCGGTGTCATGCTTTGTGTACATTCTGGCTGACAGATATGTGTAATTTTCTTTGATGGAACCACGCAGGATTTTTAGACTGAGCCCTAGTCTCAATCGTAATAGCATACGTCTACGATTTTGTGACTTTTACCTTGTCATAATAAAAATTCAGGACGTCACTTGGCAACGTACACTCATAATTAAATTGTTTGGCTCTATCGATATCTTGCCACTTAGCAAGTAATTTATTCCATAGCATGTAAACAGTTTATTCACGTTTTGAAGGTCTAATTGCTGAAGACACTGAATTAAAAGTCTTGTTTCGCTCTGTTCTACAGCATCCACGATAGCTTCAAAATGGAATTGGAGATAAATAAGGATTCACCTTCACACTCGGCCTTCGAAATTCTTGTAAAAGCACAGTCCATAATTTTAATTTTCTCTTATAGTTCACTTTCGCTAAATGTTTCAAATCCTTCACTTTCCAGTACGCTACAAACTGGCCGCTTACTTAATTTGTCTTTGAATATTTCTCCTAAATGTCACCATTAGAATAATCCGCGGCAACATTCTTAGGTTCTTCCCATTGTTGCAGAAAGGAAGTCTCCAAAGAATCTCTTTCTGTATTACCGTCATATAAATGCAAAGCGCAGTAATGTGCTTACAGCATTTGGAAAGGTCTGCTTTGCATTCACACTCAGCTAACTGACCATTCCTGTTGCAATCTACCTGTTAAATATTAAAACAAGACTAGCATTAATTAGAGAAAAAATAATTTACAACGGCAATGGACACGGATAATATGTACTGTACTGTATAATAAAGTTATGTTTGAAATTAAGAGTCTATATATAACTTACATATGATTTATGGTACAAAAAGAAAGGTAACTATTACCTTAAGTTTAACTGCATAAGGTGATTGATTAATGCTCGTTCCTCTCAAACAGAAGCTGGATATTTCTTCTCCCAATCGTTCTTTCACCTGGAATATGTGATTACTGAAATAGGCCTATGACTTATCCCAACGAATATTCTGAAAGCCCACACAAATCTCTATGGACAACGACATTTCAGCTTTAAATAGCTTCCGTCATTGTCACACTTGATTCTCCCGCACAAGCCACTATACACACTCGTCACATGAATGTTCTGAGCAAGTTGCCGCTAGGAGCGCCAGCAGGTAAAATATCGCCATTCGCACGAGGTCTATATGTTTGTTCTACACTTTCTCTATTCGACCAATATTTGTCATGAAGATGAATAGTGCGTACCGTATTATAGAGAATGTTTACAGTAGGAAACGCTTATATAAAATTATTAAGATATGGCACATTTAATACAGTAATGAAACCAAAACGTCCATGCGCGAGCGAATGCCTAGTGTTAAATTATAGATTAGATAAGCTTCTAATATTAGCAAGAAGAATCATTAGAAAAATCCTGGTTCCAATCAAAAGTGCAGAATTGTGGAAATTAAGAAATAATAAGGAAATATATCAGAATGTAGAAAATATAACAGAAACAATAAGAAATATAAACTGTTATTTTTGGGCATATCTTTAGGATGGATGAAAACAAATCAATAAAATAGAGATTCAAATACCTTTGGTAGAAAAAGTCAACAACAACCTGCATTCAAGAAGTCAAGAAATGAACGAAATGATATGAGAGAAAAGAAATTAAAGAAAGAGGTATTATCTCCAAAACTCAAGTGTTAAATATGGAAGGATTACAAGCAAAAGAGGAAAAATAAACTGGCAGAAAGTGGCATGAGGAGAGAAAGAAGAAACACAACGAAAGAATGAAGGAATATTGTGAAGAAAGGAAGAGGAAAACATGCAAGCTTGAAGAATTGAAATTGACACGTAATCCCTAGCAGGAAAAAACGACAATGGATAATAATAATAATAATAATAATAATAATAATAATAATAATAATAATAATAATAATAATAATTTCTACGAATCATTCCATGCCTGCACATTGGAAATCTTATTAACAACATGCTCAGTAACAGAAACTTCCGGGTTCAAATTGGCAATAGTATGAGCTCACTGAGGAATCTTAAAAATGGCCTCCCACAAGGTTCTGTGCTGGCTCCCCTTTGGTTCTGTTTATATATAGCAGATATGCCAGAGACTACATCTAGGAAGTTTGGGTACGCAGATGACTGGGCCCTTGCTGTTAGCCATATAGACTTCGAAGTTACCGAGGATATTCTAACCAGAGACCTATCTACTATGGGACGATACTTTCGTGACTGGAGGTTACAGCCAAGTGCAGCAAAGACAGTAGTTGCTTCGTTCCATCTCAACAATAAACAAGCGAATAGAGAACTGAAAGTTCACTTTGATGGCAGATTACTCCCACATACTACACCCTTCCGGGCCTCGAATGGATGACCCACGCATAAGAATGCCTCCACGTAACGGGGTAAACACCTACGGATGAGATTGGATTGAAGAGCGGGTCGAAGTGCTTAACGAGCTTCGAACCGCTCCCCTTCCTACTTTCTGTGCTGGCCCGGCAGCCTGAGCACTTGGGGAGTGGTACGTTCGAAAGGAAGAAAAAAAAAGAAACGAATACTTAAGATGGAGCCTTATGTATATAATATGAAAGTAGGATCTCTGGGTTCAAATGCCTACTGGATACTGCTCAGCACTTCTACAAATGACAAGAATCATAAAATAGGGGTTACGAATACTAATTTATTCAAATATGACGTGTTAAAGAAATTGATACAACTCTATACAATGAACTCTCCGCATATGGGAGGCAAAGAAAATAATGATCACTTTAAAATATGAATCGCCCATGGGCGTCGTCTGCATAACGGTGTAATTGAGGTTTCCCGACTGCTATCGTTCATCTTTCCTCATTAGTTCATACCGTTCATGACATTTTTTATATTATTCTGTCGATCACACTGTGAGATGATCTGATGTCCCTACCCACATATTACTTCCTGTTCTTAGCACGAAAATAACCGGCGCCTACGCTACATAATTACCATATTAAAAGAAACATTTGCATAATACACAAACAAACACACATACCATTTAGCTAAACCCCGGACTTCCTCATCTATCACCTAGACCACGCAACGTTGTACAAAGGTTATGTTTGAACTCAAAAATATATGCACATAATTACGAAACATACACAGATATATGTATATATACACTTCATGCATAAAGGAGAGCCATTCCTAGAAAGAAACAGCATGGTTATCACTGTCTCCGGCCCAAGGCGCAAGCTTGGGGAAGCTCGCTCAAGGGCGCCATCATGATCCCGGGTCGAACTGGCCGACTCCCGACCGAGAGGTACTGTGGATTTCTGAAAATCCCTAGACTAGCTACAATCTCATATCACCGGATATCTGGGGGAGATCCCTACTCATTTATTAAATACCTTCTAAATCAGCGTGATAATATCATTGCCGGCAGTGTTTTAGTTGGACCAGTTAAACAACAGCAACTTACGGGGGAAGCCCATAGCCTCAAACCTTAACTATAATAGCACAGCGGGACCAGCTCTGTCGTGAGGGGGCGAGGAGCAAATACTCACAAAAAAAAGGGAAGGTCATTCGCTACTCCAGCCATCACTCATTCATTAGCCACGGCAGATTCTTGGACCCTTTCAATTACCATGGCCAGCCGGGGCACATATCCCTGGCCCATTTCATTTGTTTACATCATCTCACCGCTGAGTTCCCAAGAAATACACTTTTATTCTCCCCCTTCTCATTATTACCGCTGAACGCCGACTGTGGGCACGATCACTTCTAATTCATCTCATCGTAAATTCCTCGGGCATTCGGCCCTCTCATTACGTCTCATATCGCGTATCTTCTTTCCTTGGGCATAGGGCTCTCACGACTCCTCAGTCCACTTTTTCCATACTCCTCGCTCCTCGCACATGAAATATACCTATATTTAAATCCTTTGACCAAAGATTAGAGACTCCTGCCTCTGTGTCTCACCCCGGCTGTAGATAAAAAAATCACTCCAAACCATTCTGGCCAATTAATCAAAAATCACGGGAGACTTGCACATGGTCCCTCACAACTACCTAAATAACACAGCATATACCTCTCCCGGTCGGGATTTCTTCTCTCTTGCTGTACATGCACTGATTATATGTGTATTTTAGGCATGCATTGTCTGACTGACACATGAGTTTCCCCGGCATATACGATAGCCACGTGGGACAGTAACTAACAACATTTTGACATGGTTTTCCCTGCTCGCCAGCATTATTGTTCCAGCCACCCCTAAGGGGAACTCAAATATTCTCCTAACCTTGTTCCCTTATTTGCTAGGACATTCTACATATTACTAAAAATATAACCCTCACGATAAGCTAATCATTAAGAAAAAAATGGGTCGTCCGGGAATTCAGCTCCCTTGAATTTACTTCAACATTATAAAGATCAATAAAATTTCCATATTAGGACGTGCATTATCTTACAACATTTTGATATTTACAAAAGAAAGCTAATCCTATCCCCGGTTACATTATCATGCTTAAGAAATTAGATTTGGACATCACTCATCTGTTTGGTGGCCGTTGTTTTTTCCTTCCACGGGAGACCCATGGTGGAGTTTAGTGCTGCATGACCCCGGGGCTGGTGGCGGGCGTGCAGTCCTTCATCCCTGGTCCATACAAGTCCGACATCCTGGGGAACTCGTTCACAGCTGAAATCTTACAGTAATCCAAAATGGGTAACACTTCACCACTCGTCACACGGCCTCTATTTCCAGAGTTTACACCACGAATAAGCCGATCTTTCAAATCACGGCGGGCGCGTTCACAGCAGGGATCGGGTGGCTCACGAGACTCGAGCACCCTGATTCAGAGTAACACTTTGGGTGATACCAATTTATTAATATAACTGGCTCCTTTAAGCCGGCATAGTCCCAGCCGTCTTCCGCTACTCGTTTGTAAATTATGCTCGCGGATTAACTAGTTTGACACGCGGCACAGAGACAATTCACCTAGGCTCGTTTGGCCTCCCGTTACACTTCACAAAGGCTTTGTAATTCACGACGCGACGGACACAATAACCCTCTTAGTAAGCGGTCAATGGGTTCGGACTGTAAAACTGGAGCACCGCGGGACACAATGTCCCTTCTCAATGACCCGCAAAGAACTGTCTTCTGCGATGGCTAGCCCGGCCTATATTATTTTCCCCGCTGGAAGCCTGGGGGCGTAAACGTTCACGGTTCATTAAGGACAAGAGCTCCTTTCATACCAAGAATTGAAGACATTTAAATAGTGCACCTTGTGGCCCTCTATCTCCTCTTTCATTTGAACAAGGCGTGCTGGACCTACGATCGGCAGTTTTTATGCAATTTGCTTCCCGCTTTTGATTAATTCATAGCGTCCCTTGGGGGGTGGAGTCATCTTTAAGCGCGACTCTTAGCTTGGGTGACGCTGTTGTATTCACATGTGTTAGCAATATGTTACATCTGGACAGCTGGTGACCTCATTTCTTCCCCTGAATAAATTATTACATATTTTTAGTCTGGGAAACGCAGAAAATTCAGCTCTATTCATTGGTGTGTCTCACATAATTTTCCTATGTCTGGATCAAAATATCATCCCATTTTTACGCGCCAAAATCCGACGTTGGCACCCGTAACACGTGCATAAAAAACCGGAAGTTCCTTATGTTAGTTTGGAACTCTGGGAAGCTAAGCCACACCTCGGGGCGTATCTGACTACTCCAGCATCGCGTCCTCTTCTAGCTCTCTCTGCAAGTTGAGAGGGTATTTTCGCGGGGGCTTGGCTCCTGCTCTGTCTTCCCTTTGTTTTTCCGGCGCTCTTTCGCGGGTTCCGTTCTGGCCGGACGCCGCTCGATCCCCATCGCCCATACTACTACCAATGACGCGACCTTTAGGGGTGATTTTAATGAAGTAGAAAGGCACCTATACTTCCAATGAGCTGTACAGGACACTGTACAGTTTCAATACCAAGTATCCAAAATTTCTAGGAGTCATTCTAGATAGGACTCTAAGTTTCAAGGAACATCTTAGCAGAACTGCCGCCAAAGTCAGAACCAGAAATAATATCCTGCAGAAACTGTGCGGCACTACGTGGGGGTCAACAGCTTCTACACTTCGGACTTCTGCCCTTGGACTAGTTTATCCCGTGGCTGAATATTGTGCTCCAATCTGGATAAACAGCGCTCATGTTAAGCTTGTTGATACTCAGCTCAACCAAACCATGCGTTTAATATCAGGGACAATCAGATGTACTCCAACATACTGGCTGCCATCATTAAGTCACATACCACCTCAATCCGTGAGAAGAGAACAAGCACTTATCAAGGTGCACAATAATATATGCAACAATTCTTCTCTTCCTGTACATCTTGACCTCCTTGTTATTAACTGGAAGATACTTCGCTCTCGCCACCCTCCATTGAATACTGCAAGGAAGCTTGCTGAAAGTAATTTCAACATGATTGACAGCTGGAAGCAATTATGGAAGACCTCTGCAACACCAGACAACAAGCTATGCCATGCATCACATCTAAGCCAGCAGGTTTTGAGCTCGCCAGAAAAATTGGGTGTACTCTAAACGGAATCAGAACTAATTGTGGTAGATGTGCAGACTCCCTTTATAAATGGAAGAAAATTCCATCTCCCGAGTGTAGTTGTGGTGCTGAAAGACAAACTGTTCAGCATATTATCCAAGAATGCCCTCTATCAGCCTTCTCAGGAGATTCAGCTGAGTTCCTGATGGCTACTCAAAACGGTGTTAATTATATTAGAGATACCAATCTGACATTTTGACTTAATGTGTTCAGACGTGAAAATAATTTTAAAATACTTTTATTGTGATGTGATTGTAAACCATACGATAAATAATAATAATAATAATAATAATAATAATAATAATAATAATAATAATAATAATAATAATAAACGAGCAATTTGGCCATGCAGTTTGAGGCGTGTAACTGTCAGCTTACATTTGAGAGATACTGAGTTCGAACCTGACTTTCGCCAGCCCTCAGTATTCACCAGGTGAATGCTAGGGCTAAATATAAATGCCACAGTCACTTACTTCCTAGTCGTAGCCCTGTCCTGTCCTATTGGCGTCGTAAGATCTTTCCGAATCGGTGCTACGTAAAAAAGATGTAATAATAACAATAATGATGGGATCAGAGAGACTCGCCAACAGGATTCCCACCTTCCAGGAGAACAGGAAGACACAAGTCCCATGGGTAAAAGAAGTCCACCGAGATTTAGAAAAATGTGGGATCACGGCAGAAGATATAACAAACAGAAAAATCTTCAGGCAAAGGGTTGCGGAGGTGAAGGACCTAGCTGATGAGAAAACGAGGAAGAATAGAGTATTCTCGGCAGAAGAACGAGCACGAGCAAGCCAACGGATGAAGGAATACTGGCGAAAGAGGAAGGTGAAAGAACTTGAGAAAGAAATGGAAGTTGCGTAATCGCAGCCCATAGATGGCTGAAATGAAAATAATAATAATATAATGATAATAATATGGTATCAGTAAACAATGATGCGTGATGTATACCAGCATTAGACATTTCAATTTTCAGAATGGGGCACTCTCGGTATATTTAGTTGTTATCAATGAAATAAACTTGTTACAAATTAGTTCGTTAAATCAACGTTCTCCCGATTTGCAGCAATTTACAAGCTAAATGCGTGAGCGCTGTAACTGAGTTACATCATTTTTCAAAGTGCGTTCCTCTAAAACCGATAGGAATGCAACTATGTACTGGTGCCGGAAAAATAATGCGTTTTATGATTTTTAACAGGACACTAACCATATTATTAATGGGTGGGTAGGCTGATTTCGGTTGTGTTGTGCGTTGATTGGTGTGACTGATCAACACTTAATTAATGTAGCCTGCAAAGAATGGCCTGGAACTAAATTTGAAATACAATTGAACTAATTATTTCTTCGGCACATTTATTGTGAAGCAGAACGAACGTTTATACTGTGTAATACAATGTGTGAATTGTCAATAATTTAACAGGTAATTCTGTAGATAAATGATATTTCAGCTGATGAATTTCACTTTTAAATTAGGTTTCAAATGGGTAATTAACACTGTCTTGCATGGCGTTTGTAACAGGCCACAGAATGTACGCAAGTACCATTGCAGACAAAAGGAAACTTACTCACCACTACACACAGAAGAATTTTCTGGTCGTTTAACATGGATTTTCCACCCGTCGTCCCCGTCCCCTCACTGTCACGATGAGCGTCCATTCGGGGTGAGAAACACACCATAGCTTGGTGTGAGAACATACCTCTACTATTGCTGTGAGCTCCCATTCGAGAGATAGTGGGTTCGAACCCCGCTGTCTGAAGCCCTGAAGATGGTGTTCCGTGGTTTCCCCTGTATACACCAGGCAAATGTGCCTTAATTAAGGCCACGGCTGCTTCCTTCCACTCCTAGCCCTTTCGTATCCAATCGTCGCCATAAGACTTATCTGTGTCGGAAGGGGGGATTGAATAACACACGCGGTATTCCCTGTCTGTCGTAGGAGGCGACTAAAAGGGGCTCCAGGAGCTGTTAAGTTTGGAGCACTGGTTGGCGATCACGGGGTCCTTAACTGAGTCCTGGCAATGCTAGGCTTCTCACTTTAATCTATCCTATCCGACTTCCTTTGGTCAACTCTTGTTCTTTACCGAACACGAGGTATTCGAGCATTAGAGGCCTAGGGAGTCTTTTATTTTCACGCCATTTGTGGCCCTAGTCTTTTATTGGCCGATACTTTCATTTTTCGAAGAGTCGGATCCCTTCCATTTTACTGCTTGACTAGTGTTATATAGAGAATGGTTGCCTAGTTGTACTTCTTCTTAAAACAATCATTGCCACCACCACCGACGTAAGACAGATTGTAAACTTCTACGAATTTGTCTAATAAGTTAGATATTTAAACTTTTTGGCTGCGAGGTATCCAATGATGTGCATTAATCACTGGAATTTTCTAATCATTAACAGATGATTGAAATCTCTGCACACGGTAGCCGAGGCCGTACGATTATTATTATTATTATTATTATTATTATTATTATTATTATTATTATCATAATCTGTTTACCCTCCAGGTTCGGCTTTTCCCTCGGACTCAGCGAGGGATCCCACCTCTACCGCCGCAAGGGCAGTGTCCTGGAGCTTCAGACTCTTGGTCGGGGATACAACTGGGGAGAATGACCAGTACCTCGCCCAGGCGGCCTCACCTGCTATGCTGAACAGGGGTCTTGTGGAGGGATGGGAAGATTGGAAGGGATAGACAAGGAAGAGGGAAGGAAGCGGCCGTGGCCTTAAGTTAGGTACCATCCCGGCATTCGCCTGGAGGAGAAGTGGGAAACCACGGAAAACCACTTCGAGGATGGCTGTGGTGGGAATCGAACCCACCTCTACTCAGTTGACCTCCCGAGGCTGAGTGGACCCCGTTCCAGCCCTCGTACCACTTTTCAAATTTTCGTGGCAGAGCCGGGAATCGAACGCGGACCTCCAGGGGTGGCAGCTAATCACGCTAACCACTACACCACAGAGGCGGACATTATTATTATTATTATTTAATTAGTTTACATATCTATATTAAAACAATGGCGGGGCAGATTGATTAATTCCATGCAAGTGAAGACGAGGACAGGTGCTAATATTGTATTAATAATTTGCAGATAATATCATTCTAACATATATACTTTCAGAAATATTGTAATTAATCATTAATTGAGGAATAAACCACCAGGAAAAAAAACAGCTGCGTATATTTACTCTAACATTAGTCAGCATTGGGAGTATTATGCTCCAGGAGGTTTGATCTCATCCCTGATATTCAAAGTTAACCCAGGTTTAGTGAAATCCATTTAACTGCAGTAGCTAAAACTGGCATGCTTTTCTGTTCCATTAGGTGATGTTTGTACATGACTCGGGGTACATAATCGCTTGAATTCGCAAAATCTGCTCTACGGAGCTGTGGAGTCGTGAATAAAATCGTGTTTAATTGTACTTATGTGTCGAACACAAAAGTTCAATACAAATACTACACTACACCTTACCTGTAAAAAAATATATATATATTAAATCTATATAAATAAAATTGTTTCTGTTTGTCTGTTTGTCTGTCTGTTTGTCTGTTCCACCATCACGTCGAAACGGCTGGATAGATCTCAACCAAACTTCATATTTAGAGTATACTGACCCCGGGGAAGGTTTCGATATGCATATCATTTTAAAATCTTTGAAAAGACGGGGGTTTTATAGGAAAAACGGTTTTCCTCCATTTTCTCTTATACTATTATAGGCAAAATATCGAATTTGTCGTATAAGGACGAGACAAAGCTCAATTTATCCTCTTGACGCAAAGAACAAAACTCGGTAAGCCCTACGGGCCCGGAAACCATGTTTTAAGGCCCTAAAACCAACCGTTACGGAGATATTGGCACCACACTACCCCTGCTCTAGGAATCGGATAAAGAAATGAACTGCCGTAACCATGGCAACGTCAGCTCCAGGATTCTAGAGCAGTGAGATTATGCATGTACGTTTGGGCATAGCTGTCAACCAAAATAGGTACAAATAAGACTTAATATCTGGGAAAAAAAATATACTGTTGTGTAAGGCACTCATAGGACTCCTTTGGGCGGGGATAAATAAAATTGTTTCTGTTTGTCTGTCTGTTTGTCTGTTCCACCATCACGTCGAAACGGCTGGATAGATCTCAACCAAACTTCATATTTAGGGTATACTCATCCCGGAGAAGGTTTTGATATGCATATCATTTTAAAATCCTTGAATAGACAGGGGGTTTATAGGAAAACCAGAATGGTTTTTCCACCATCACGTCGAAACGGCTGGATAGATCTCAACCAAACTTCATATTTAGAGGATACTCATCGCGGGGAACTTTTCCATATGCATATCATTTTAAAATATTTGAATATATGGGGGGTTTATAGGAAAATCAGAATGGTTTTTCCACCATCACGTCGAAACGACTGGATGGATCTCAACCAAACATTGTATTTAGAGTATACTAATCCCGGGGAAGGTTTAGATATGCATATCATTTTAAAATCCTTGAATAGACGGGGGGTTTATAGGAAAACCAGAGTGGTTTTCCCACCATCACGTCGAAACGGCTGGATAGATCTCAGCCAAACTTCATATTTAGAGTATACTCATCCCAGGAAAGGTTCCGATATGCATATAATTTTAAAATCTTTGAATAGACGGGGTGTTTATAGGAAAACCACAGTGGTTTTCCTCTATTTTCTCTTATACTATTGATTTTCTGTAAACTTCGTTTACCGTACGTGAAACGTCTCTTCATTATAAACAACTTTCGTTATGTTCATAATTTACCTTACTCTTCACATGACGGAGAAATTTACAATTTTCTGCTGGTATCATGCTCTGCATTTAGTGACCGACAGACCGCCAACGAACCTACAGGTTACCATGGCAACGTCTCTGACTGCATGCCAGTAGGGAAGTAACGTATTGCCATTTTCCTCATCATGCTTTTAAATTCGTGGTTGTTCCTTGGGTAGATGGCAAGAGAGGCATCAATCGGCTCATCTGCGGGATATTGGCGGAATATCGTTGGAGGTTATAACCGCCCTCGAATAGATTAAGTAATAACACCATTAGTCATCTTCATATTTGTTTACCTAAGAATCACTGAACCTAAATTTCTCCTCTGTTAGCGCTTTATTATATCCATAACTCACGGCATTTATTTATTTGTCGTTATCCGGCTGTCCTCAGTTATAATCCATTTTCTATTAGTTTCAACATTCTTAACTGTATTATTTTCTTCCTTAATTACGCCGTATGTACGTGAATGCTAGAAACTACTGGATGCATTTCCACCAAGATTCGTATTTAGAATACACCTGTCCTTGATAGGTTTCAGGGCAAATATTGTTTCTAAATCCCTGAACTAACTGGGGGTTTATACGAAACCGAAACAGTGATTTTGCACTTCCAAAAAATATACACAACAAAAGTTTATGGAAGTCTACCTACCTTGGTAGAAATTAATGTCTAAACCTTTTTTTCTCATGTGCATCATTTCGATACGAGGATCAATAAGGGAGATATCATTAAAGGACCGTTTTTCTGTACAAGTCCCATCGGACTTAACTCACGAGCGGGTGCGTGTAAAGCGTATTCCTTACAACTTGAAAACTACTGAAGACATTCGAAACAAAATTTATATTTAGCATCCACCTGTCCAAAGGTAGGTTTTAAACGTAAATAACATTTCATGTTCCGGAATGGACTGGCGGTTTATAAGGAACCGAAATGGTGATTTTACTCTTCCACAATATATACAGAACAAGACCAACCTGACTGGAAATCGACCAAACCTGATGGAATTCCACCTCTAAACCTTTTTTTTTCATGTGCATTTTTTCGTCAGGAGGATTAATAAGGGAGATATCATGAATGGTCACTTTTGCAGGTTAAGTCCAGCGGACATAGCCCAAAAGGTGTTTTACATGGAGCAGATTCCTTATCTATATAAATCAAATCGTAACGACTGTGTACCTCTACACTGACTATTTTGGCGAAATTTTCCTACAGCTTTCCGTTTAAGGGGTAATAATAACAATCTCCATAATTTTTGATTTCCTGAAAGTCCTAATTTTTACCCGCCTCGCCCAAAATCCACATTGTGGCATAATCTGCCAGAAGAATAAGAAGATAATTGAAATTTGACAAAATTATACGTTTTAGCCTGTAACGAATGAAAAATCCTATATCATTAAATTTTTCATTTTTTATCCCCGAAGAATATCGAAATATGCAGGCAATTTTAATGATGGTGCAGACCTTCGGAAATTCCTATCACGTAACGGATTGCACAATCTCCGCTCAATTTGGAATCATCTACAACCTTGGTCTTATGACTTTATGCCGTATCTGTATCCCTTTTACGTTTGATTTTTCTCTATTAATCGATGTTAAGTCAATTTGGAATTTTCACATGCATTATTCATACTTTCAATTACTTATATGAAATACAGAATCATCAAACTCTTCACGAAAATTGGCCCACTCAGTAGCCATATGTGAGCCAAATGCTACGTATGTAGCTGTCACATTATTATCCGAAAAGTAATGTAATGTGAGATGATCTTACAAAACCTTTACCCTGTTCCACGTTTCTAAATCTGACCCAAGAATAGATGACATATCATTGGACCAGCCATTTAGGCCACTAAATCCGGCGTGTCTTATGGTATAATCCTTTGTCGATATGACGTACGTTTAGTAGCAGTTAATCTGTAAATGAAGGTCTTCAATATTGTAAACACGCATATACTTTCGTATGTCGATCTATATATATTCACTGATGTCGATTTAGCGATCGAGAAAGGGTCGGTCTGCTATTGTAATCAGTACTCCCCACACCGACTTTGACTGGCAGTAGGAAACGGTTCCTTCTCCAACTCCTGTGTAACTGTCATTAGTAAGGAAGGCCTACAATTGTAATGAATAGTTCCCTTCTCGATTTGACTTGCAGAAGGTAAGTGAGCATGCAGTTTTGTTTAAAACTCCCCTACCCGATTGTGTTTGGCAGTAGGCAAGGGTGCCCGCCATTATAAAGAAATGTACTCATCTAAAATGTGACTGGCATTAGGCATAGTGGCCTGCTATTTTGATGGAAACTCACCAACTTGGTGTGACTGGCAGTACGCTGGCTGGCAGTAGGAAAAGGGGCCTGTCATTATAATGATAACTGCACAACTCAATTTCGAGTGATAGTAGGGTAATTGCCTGCCATTATAATAAAAACTGTAATCTGTCTGGAGGTAGGAAAGGGGGGCTGCCATTTTAACGAAAACTCCCCAAATCGATTCTGTCCGCATAGTAGGCAATGGGGCCTGCAATTATAATGTAAACTTCCCAACCTGATTGTGAATGCCAGTAGGCAAGTGAGCCTGCCGTTATATCACAAATCCGTAACAAACACTTTACATTGGAAACGTACGGGGACCTCCCCATGCTCTTTCTCGGATAACGCTAAGAGACATGCAATTTTAAAACTATCTTATTTACTGCATGTACACTATTTACTTCGATATTCGAATACAATGTAGAATACCGTACCATGGCAACGTCAGCTCCAGGATTCTACAGCAGCGAAATTATCTATATAAATAAAATTGTAGGGGGTCCGCTGTCTGTAATTTCTTTTGTTTTGCCAATTTTTCAGATATTTATCCGTTTTAGGTCAACTCAAGACCGAATCGGTGGTTTTTACGTTTCGTGTCTGTTTGTTTGTTTGTCTGTTTGTCTGTTTGTCTGTTTGTCTGTTTGTCTGTTTGTCTGTCTGTTTGTCTGTTCAACCAAACTTCATATTTACAGTATACTTATCCCGGTTAAGGTTTCGATATGCATATCATTTTAAAATCTTTCAATACACGGGGTGTTTATACGAAAGCCATCACGTCGAAACGGCTAAATAGATCTCAACCAAACTTCATATTTAGAGTATGCTCATCCCGGGGAAGGTTTCTATGTGCATATCATTTTAAAATATTACAATAGATGGGGGGTTTATAGGAAAACCAGAATGGTTTTCCTCCTTTTTCTCTTATACTATTGATTTTCTGTAAACTTCGTTTACCGTACGTGAAACGTCTCTTCATTATAAACGACTTTCGTTATGTTCATAATTTACCTTACTCTTCACATGACGGAGAAATTTACAATTTTCTGCTGGTACCATGCTCTGCATTGAGTGACCGACAGACCGACAACGTCCCCCTGTGGGTGGGGGCGGTAGAATAACAAGAGAGGTGTCAATCGGCCATTCTGCGGGATAATGGCGGAATATCGTTGGAGGTTAGGCCTATAACCGTTCTCGAACAGCTTCAGTAATAACACCATTAGTCATCTTATATGTTTACCTAAGAATCCCTGCGCCTAATTTGCTCCTCTGTTACGGCTTTCTTATATCCATAACTCACACCAGCATAATTTATTGAGGGGCATAAGTAAGAGCAATACATTCACTTGGTATTTACATATTTGTCGTCATCCGGCTCTCCTCAGTTATTATAATCTATTTTCCATTAATGTCAGATTTCTTAACTATTATTTTCTTCCTTAATTACTCCGTATGTATGTTGATTGATTGATTGATTGATTGATTGATTGATTGATTGATTGATTGATTGATTGATTGATTGATTGATTGATTGATTGATTGATTGATTGATTGATCGATCGATTGATTGATTGATTGAATCCCAGCAGAAAGGCGTAATTGTTCAATACAATCCTCCACATTCGGTTGGCCTCAGGAACGGCATACGATCTTAAAATTGGGCCAACTCCCGAGATCTCTCAAACATAAGAACACAAGTCGGATGAGAGAAGAGAGTGGTGATGGTGCTGATTTTTGTTTCAAGAGGAACTACAACGGGGCAACCATCCTATATTAACAGTAATCAGTGACAAAAATGGAGGAATCCGACTCTTCCGAAATTAAGTTATCCGCGAAGGGCGTGGAAATGAGGCCTCGAATGTTCTTATGCCGTCGGAGTCTGCAAAGAACAAGAATAGACCACAGAAGTTCGGATAATATAGCTAAAGTGAGGAGCGTGGCATAAGTAAGTGCACCTAAAAGGGTCCGTGGTTGCGAGCCCACCCTGCCAAGTTAAGGACCCCTGGGGCGATTTCAATCACCTGTTACGACAGGCAGGGAATAACCCGGATGTATTCCTCCCCCCCCCTCCCACCTTCACCACGCAACAGGCGGTTCACAGAAACGAACTACGATGCACACGCTACGCAAAATACAGTAGGTCACTATATACACCAACAGCAATATAAGGAAAGAAATTACGTACAGATGTTACATGGAAATCTTTCCTTTATAAGAGAGACAGCTATAAACAAAGAAATAAGATACACGTGCGGTTGTGTGCTACACAGTCACGGTGCTCCTGTGGGGAAAACCAACATCTACTGTCGTTCTCTATATGCGATTTTCTATTTTACGCAATAAAAATATCACACGAGAACACTTTTACGTATTCTAAAAGCAACTTTATTATCGCTACGAACTTATCCTGTCAGATAGAAGAAAACATTCAGTGCCTCTCTCGGAATACAAAAAAGAAAACAATCGCTCTCTAAAACAATCTACATAGAATTTATACATGTTTTACATCAGAGATCTAATGGTGCTGTTCCTTGACGCCATATTGGAAATCTGTGTGCCGTACGTCCGCACGTTATACGTCCATGGACACGAAACATAAATATAATAACATAATAATTTCGGCTCATCATAAACCTTCAAAATACCAGTATTGAAGGTTTTATCCTAATTAGGATACCTGTCCTACGACACTACTGCGCAACCAATCTGGGCCACCCGTGAGTCACAGGCAACAGCTACTTCGGTCAGCTTCAGCAGTCTATATCATCCCTGTCGATAAGCGTAACCGAAATCAATATTGCTCTGAGCAAAAGGAACTTGACTGCTTAATGGTATTCACACTGGTGGCGCTTAGTTCTTCTCTGTATTACATTGTTACTTTCTAACTGAGATTGTTAACATATCTATGTGAGTGTTCATGTCAGTTATTGCGTTTAAAAATATCTGAAATATTGTTTCCTGTTTCAGAAGTGTTGCGACGGTACGTTAATTTATTTCCACTTTAGAAATTTTCGGATACTCTAATTTCATTGGGAACCACTGCATCTGAAATTCTTTTCTGGGCGGGGTTTGTGGTTGTTATTTGGAAGCATTTTGCGGCCTTTCCCTTTCTTTTGCCGATATCTTCATTCTTCGAAGTATCGGATCTCTTTCAATTTCGTTCTGATTAGTGATAAGGCAGGATTGTTGAGGAGTTGTCCTTCCTTTTGAAACAATCACCAATACGGCCATTTCAGTTCTGTTGCTGATTGCGATTTTTAACCCCTTTGTGGACTTTATCTTCCTTTTCCGATATCTTCATTCTTCGAAGTATCGCATCTCTTCATATTTCGTTCTGATTAGTGTTAACAGAAGATTGTTGCGCATTTGTACTACCTCTCGAAACAATAATCACAACTACCTCTATTTTGTTGACTATTACCCCTTAGTACTTCCTGCCTTCCCAGTTTCTGCTCTGGGAGGGGTTTCTGTTTTTGATATTTTCGAGCTCATTGCGGCCCTTCCCTTTATTTTGCCGATAACTTCATTCTTCGAAGTATCGGATCTCTTTCAGTTTTCTTCTGATTAGTGTTAATAGAGGATACTTGCCCCGTTGTACGTCCTGTTAAAACAATAATCACCAACACCACCGTCACCAACAGAAAATAATCACCACCACATGCACTTTGCTGCCCATTACAGAGTTACTGATTGGGTTTCGACACTTTTGTGACTGTTCCTTTGACCATGCCTGCTAGGAAGCGAATTAACATTGGACGGTCCATATCAAAAGCTAAAAAAGTTAAGATATTGAGGGCTTCCGAGACTGCTTCAGACCGCGAGGCCAGACTCAATGCAGACAGACTGAGGAAGAGCACTCACCGTGATTCGGAGAGTGCTTCTGAGCGCGAGGCCAGGCTTAGCTCACAGAGAGCACGCCAGTCCACATCTAGGGCGTCTGAGACTGCTTCAGACCGCGAGGCCAGACTCAGTGCAGACAGACTGAGGAAGAGCACTCACCGTGATTCGGAGAGTGCTTCTGAGCGCGAGGCCAGACTCAATGCAGACAGACTGAGGAAGATCACTCACCGTGATTCGGAGACTGCTTCTGAGCGCGAGGCCAGGCTTAGCTCACAGAGAACACGCCAGTCCACATCTAGGGCGTCTGAGAGTGCTTCAGACCGCGAGGCCAGACTCAGTGCAGACAGACTGAGGAAGAGCACTCACCGTGATTCGGAGAGTGCTTCTGAGCGCGAGGCCAGGCTTAGCTCACAGAGAACACGCCAGTCCACATCTAGGGCGTCTGAGAGTGCTTCAGACCGCGAGGCCAGACTCAGTGCAGACAGACTGAGGAAGAGCACTCACCGTGATTCGGAGAGTGCTTCTGAGCGCGAGGCCAGGCTTAGCTCACAGAGAACACGCCAATCCACATCTAGGGCGTCTGAGACTGCTTCAGACCGCGAAGCCAGACTCAATGCAGACAGACTGAGGAAGAGCACTGACCGTGATTCGGAGACTGCTTCTGAGCGCGAGGCCAGGCTTCGCTCACAGAGAGCACGCCAGTCCACATCTAGGGCTTCTGAGACTGCTTCAGACCGCGAGGCAAGACTCAGATCGCAAAGATTTAGACAGACGCGTTTAAGAGAAACAGAATCAGAGGATCAGCGGATGGCTCGAATGGAGCATGACAGAGAGCACCATTCCCTCACACGCGAAAACCTAGCTGCGGAGGAATATTCTCAGGCGTTAACACAACGACGAAGTACCTACGCATCGTTAAACGAAATGCAAAATGTCCAGCAGGAAGAGAAAAGACAACGTGCAGCAGAAAGACGTTCATCAGAGACCACTGATGAATATCTCAGACGGTTAGATGAAGATAGAGTGAGACATGCCAATGTTAGAGAATTACATTCAACGTCAATTGAATCTAGGTGTCCTAATATGATTCCATGGCATGAAAAGCAGCGAAGTGCATTTGCTTATAACCCTCTTATCGACTACCATCCAAGAGCCCATATAGGGTCTTTGAGTAAAGTGTGCCCTTTCTGTAGGGCTCTCAAATGGAAGCAAGAGCCAGAGGGAATGTGCTGCTCTTCCGGAAAAATTAAATTAAATCATCTAACTCCTCTACCGGAACTTCTTATTTCTCTGTTAAATGGGACGCATACTGACTCTCGCCATTTTCTTCAATTTGTGCGAGCCTACAACAGCGCATTCCAAATGACAAGCTTCGGAGCTACTAAAGTAGTGGAAGGAAATTTTATGCCAACATTCAAAATTCAAGGACAAGTATACCACTTAATAGGTTCACTTCTCCCTGCAAACAATGAAAATTCTAAATATCTTCAAATATATTTCATTGCAGACCACAAAGCACAGGTAGATCAAAGAACAGCAATAATACCAAATTTAAAAACCCATTTAGTTAATGATTTGCAGGGCATGTTACATGATGTGAACCCATATGTCAAGGAACTGAAGACAACTCTAGAGACAATGCCGGACGGTGACACCCACAAGATTGTGATCCACGCCGACCGAGTTCCTGCTGGTGAGCACAGAGGCTGTTATAATCAGCCGACAACAAACGAGATAGCTGTCATATTGGTTGGACACGAATGTGATAAGCGAGACATCGTGCTTCGGACAAGAGACCAGGGCCTGAGACGAATATCTGAAACCCACCGATCATACGACGCTCTTCAATATCCCCTGATGTTCCCTCGTGGAGATGATGGCTACCACTTCCTACTGTACCACGTAGACCCACGAACCGGAGAACTAAAGACCCCTCTCAAGAAAACATCTTCTCTTCAGTTTTATTCTTATCGTATAATGATAAGACAAGGCGAGGTAAACTACTTACATTGTTACCGTCAACTGTCCAATCAGTTCTGGGTAGACATGTATGCTAAAATAGAGACTGAAAGGTTAGTCTATATCAGAACACACCAAAGGGAATTAAGGGCTGAGAGCTACATTCACCTTAAAGACGCCCTGAGGAAGGACGAGGGTAACATGGCAGATTTGGGACGGTTAGTCATTTTACCGTCCACTTTCACTGGAGGACCCCGATATATGCACGAGCGATCTCAAGATGGACTCTGTTATGTGCGAAAATACTCATGTCCAGATCTTTTTATTACAGCTACAACTAATCCAAAATGGGAAGAAATTGGTAATGCCGTATATAATGGTCAGTCAGCGAATGATCGTCACGACATTATTACACGTGTATTTCACATGAAATTAAAATCTCTCATGGAATTACTAACCAGAGAACAAATATTTGGGCCAACTCTTTGTTTTATGTACTCTGTTGAATGGCAAAAGCGTGGCTTGCCTCACGCCCACATATTATTATGGCTTGAGGACAAGATACGACCCGTCGATATTGATAAGGTTATTAGTGCTGAATTTCCAGATCCTGATAAAGATCCACAGCTTTTTAACATAGTTAAATGTCACATGGTCCATGGACCATGCGGATCTTTCAACGTAGGCTCACCATGTATGAAAGGTGGACGATGCTCAAAACGATACCCACGAGCATTCGTCAATGAAACTGTCACAGGGAACGATGGGTACCCATCCTACAAGCGCAGGATTCCTCTATGGGTGGCTTCACTGCACGCCTTATGATAAATGGACAGGATATGGAAGTGGATAATAGATGGATAGTGCCATACTGTCCTGTTTTGTCTAGGGTATTCAAAACACACATCAATGTTGAATACTGTAGCAGTGTTAAGTCCATCAAATACATCTGTAAGTACATCAACAAAGGAAGCGATCAGGCAGTCTTAGGTTTGCAAGACAAAAATGATGAAGTGTGCCAGTATCAGAGCGGAAGGTACATATCCAGCTCAGAAGCAGTTTGGCGAATTCTTTCATTTCCTATCCATGAAAGGTATCCTCCAGTAATGCATTTAGATGTTCATCTACAAAATTTTCAAAGAATTGTCTTTACTGCAGAAACGGCTCATGACATAGTAGAAAATCCACGTAACACCACCTTAATGGCATTCTTTAACTTATGTCAGACAGATGATTTTGCTAAGACACTGTTGTATGAAGACGTTCCCTCTTACTATACGTATAAGAAACAGCAAGTTACATTTGTAAGAAGAAAGAAAGGAGTACCTGTGGTAGCATTTTCGGGCGTTAGAAAGCAGCACGTAATTAGCCGAGTGTATGCAGTCCATCCTAATAATTCCGAGTGCTTCTATTTACGCATGCTTCTGTTCACTGTCAGGGGACCAACATCCTTCACTGACCTTCGCACCGTCAATGGCATACTTCACCCTACATATCGGAGTGCATGCAAAGCCCATGGATTACTCCTGGATGACTCTCAATGGGAAGAGACACTGAAGGAGGCGATAGTTTCACAAAGCCCAGCAAAACTTCGCCGGCTTTTTGGCATATTGTTAGTCTTTTGCAGTCTCTCTGATCCGTTGGATCTGTGGAACAAATATAAGGAGAGCCTAGCAGAAGATTTCGTACGACAACTTTCCCCCTGTAACGACGGTACTGCTCATGAAATGATCGCCCATGTGGAAGACAGATGTCTTCAAGACCTCGAAGAATACGTTCTATCGATTGGCGGTCAGCCTTTGAACATTTACGGCCTTCCTTCCCCTCAGATCTTACAAACGTTAAATGCTGACTATCTCAGGGAAACAAATTACAATAAAGAAGCGTTAAGGTCTTTTGTTCTATTAAATGAACCAAAACTTACAGATGAACAGACTGTAGTATATCGGGAAATATTAAACTGTGTTAGAAATAAGGAAAGTAGAATGTTTTTCTTAGACGCTCCGGGCGGAACTGGAAAAACATTCCTGATTAACTTACTGTTGTCTAAGATCAGACAGGATAGTAAGATTGCTGTAGCAGTAGCCTCTTCGGGGATCGCAGCCACTCTTTTACCCGGTGGCAAAACTGCTCACTCGATGTTTAAAGTGCCTATAGATCTTGACTGCACAGAGTCACCAATATGTAACATCACAAAACAAAGTAACATATCCAAGGTTCTGCAAGACTGCAGTCTTATAATTTGGGATGAATGCACTATGGCTCACAGAAAGGCGATTGAAGCAGTTGACCGAACGCTGCGGGACATCTGAAACAGTGATAACTTCTTTGGAGGTGTCCCTATCCTCTTTTCTGGTGATTTTCGTCAAACGTTACCGGTTGTTCCAAGAGGGAGCAGAGCAGATGAAGTGAACGCTTCATTAAGGAGATCATCACTTTGGCCAAATATCAAAAAACTGTCTCTGACACAGAATATGAGGGTACATCTAGGTGGTGATGAAAACATACATACATTCACTGAAATATTGTTGTCGATTGGGAACGGCTCACTGGGAGACAGTAACGGGATCATTACTCTTTCTGATGAATTTTGTTTGTCGCTTTCTAACCTTGAAGCTCTCATTTCATCGGTGTACCCGGACGTAGAAAATATTAGGAGCAAACCCATCTCATGGCTCTGCTGCAGAGCGATCTTAACTCCAACTAATGAACAAACGGCGTACATTAATTCGACTATCCTCACAATGTTCCACGGCGAGGAGACAGTTTATACGTCTGTCAATGAAGTAATCAACTCTGACGACGCAGTTCACTATCCTCCTGAGTTCCTGAATTCTATAACGGCTCCGGGGCTTCCATCGCACAAAATTACCTTAAAGATGGGCGCACCAATCATACTCATGCGCAATCTCAGCCCACCTAATTTGTGCAATGGGACAAGACTTCAGGTAAACGCCCTCCACAAACATGTGATAGAGGCAACTATCATGACTGGATGCGGTGAAGGAGAGTCAGTTCTTATCCCGCGGATATCACTAATCCCAACCAACTACCCGTTTGAGTTCAAGCGTCTGCAGTTTCCAGTCAGCCTCTGCTTTGCGATGACTATTAATAAATCCCAGGGCCAGACGTTGAGTATTGCTGGACTTGACCTCAGATCACCCTGCTTTTCCCACGGGCAACTGTACGTCGCATGTTCCCGAGTCAGCAGCAGCAAGTCCCTGTTTATATGTGCACCAGAAAATAAAACACGAAACATTGTTTATCAAGAGGTTCTTCAATGACTCTGTTCTTCCTTCGCTTCAGTACGTGTACTGGTGACAAATTAAATGAAATTGATCCCATAAACGAATAGACTCCTAATTATGGGAAGACCATCAGTGTTACTTAATTTTTCCAAGCACACTGTTGATTATCTGGAAGTAGAAATGGGGGCATGCCAACATAATGAAAACTGGCCAAATCGACACTGACTGGGAATAGGGAAGAAGACCTACGTTAAAATGGGAATTCTCCGAATTGACTGCGATTGGCCCTAGGTAAGGGGGTCTGCCCTTAAAATGAAAACTCTCGAGCTTGATTGACACTGGTGGTAGGCAAGGGGGAGTGCTATTATAATTAAAACTCCTCAACTCGATTGTGAATTGCAGTAGGTAAGGGGCTTGCTATTATAAAAATCCTTCCCAATTCGACTATGACTGGAATTTCTAACTTCGTATATTCTTGAGGTCTTGACTCCGAATTGAAGGGACATTGTGCCATCCGTTTTGTGATACGACTTACCGTTTAGCCAAAAAATAGCTCAAAAGGAATGTCTGCACAGTCATTAAAATTGCCTCCATATTTCGATATCTTTGGGGGGTAAAAAGTGAAAAATTTGAACATCTTGGAATTTTTCCGTCGGTTAGGGACCAAAATAGGTACAAATAAGACTTAATATCTGGGAAAAAAATATACTGTTGTGTAAGGCACTCATAGGACTCCTTTGGGCGGGGATAAATAAAATTGTTTCTGTTTGTCTGTCTGTTTGTCTGTTCCACCATCACGTCGAAACGGCTGGATAGATCTCAACCAAACTTCATATTTAGGGTATACTCATCCCGGAGAAGGTTTTGATATGCATATCATTTTAAAATCCTTGAATAGACAGGGGGTTTATAGGAAAACCAGAATGGTTTTTCCACCATCACGTCGAAACGGCTGGATAGATCTCAACCAAACTTCATATTTAGAGGATACTCATCGCGGGGAACTTTTCCATATGCATATCATTTTAAAATATTTGAATATATGGGGGGTTTATAGGAAAATCAGAATGGTTTTTCCACCATCACGTCGAAACGGCTGGATGGATCTCAACCAAACATTGTATTTAGAGTATACTAATCCCGGGGAAGGTTTAGATATGCATATCATTTTAAAATCCTTGAATAGACGGGGGGTTTATAGGAAAACCAGAGTGGTTTTCCCACCATCACGTCGAAACGGCTGGATAGATCTCAGCCAAACTTCATATTTAGAGTATACTCATCCCAGGAAAGGTTCCGATATGCATATAATTTTAAAATCTTTGAATAGACGGGGTGTTTATAGGAAAACCACAGTGGTTTTCCTCTATTTTCTCTTATACTATTGATTTTCTGTAAACTTCGTTTACCGTACGTGAAACGTCTCTTCATTATAAACAACTTTCGTTATGTTCATAATTTACCTTACTCTTCACATGACGGAGAAATTTACAATTTTCTGCTGGTATCATGCTCTGCATTTAGTGACCGACAGACCGCCAACGAACCTACAGGTTACCATGGCAACGTCTCTGACTGCATGCCAGTAGGGAAGTAACGTATTGCCATTTTCCTCATCATGCTTTTAAATTCGTGGTTGTTCCTTGGGTAGATGGCAAGAGAGGCATCAATCGGCTCATCTGCGGGATATTGGCGGAATATCGTTGGAGGTTATAACCGCCCTCGAATAGATTAAGTAATAACACCATTAGTCATCTTCATATTTGTTTACCTAAGAATCACTGAACCTAAATTTCTCCTCTGTTAGCGCTTTATTATACCCATAACTCACGGCATTTATTTATTTGTCGTTATCCGGCTGTCCTCAGTAATAATCCATTTTCTATTAGTTTCAACATTCTTAACTGTATTATTTTCTTCCTTAATTACGCCGTATGTACGTGAATGCTAGAAACTACTGGATGCATTTCCACCAAGATTCGTATTTAGAATACACCTGTCCTTGATAGGTTTCAGGGCAAATATTGTTTCTAAATCCCTGAACTAACTGGGGGTTTATACGAAACCGAAACAGTGATTTTGCACTTCCAAAAAATATACACAACAAAAGTTTATGGAAGTCTACCTACCTTGGTAGAAATTAATGTCTAAACCTTTTTTTCTCATGTGCATCATTTCGATACGAGGATCAATAAGGGAGATATCATTAAAGGACCGTTTTTCTGTACAAGTCCCATCGGACTTAACTCACGAGCGGGTGCGTGTAAAGCGTATTCCTTACAACTTGAAAACTACTGAAGACATTCGAAACAAAATTTATATTTAGCATCCACCTGTCCAAAGGTAGGTTTTAAACGTAAATAACATTTCATGTTCCGGAATGGACTGGCGGTTTATAAGGAACCGAAATGGTGATTTTACTCTTCCACAATATATACAGAACAAGACCAACCTGACTGGAAATCGACCAAACCTGATGGAATTCCACCTCTAAACCTTTTTTTTCATGTGCATTTTTTCGTCAGGAGGATTAATAAGGGAGATATCATGAATGGTCACTTTTGCAGGTTAAGTCCAGCGGACATAGCCCAAAAGGTGTTTTACATGGAGCAGATTCCTTATCTATATAAATCAAATCGTAACGACTGTGTACCTCTACACTGACTATTTTGGCGAAATTTTCCTACAGCTTTCCGTTTAAGGGGTAATAATAACAATCTCCATAATTTTTGATTTCCTGAAAGTCCTAATTTTTACCCGCCTCGCCCAAAATCCATATTGTGGCATAATCTGCCAGAAGAATAAGAAGATAATTGAAATTTGACAAAATTATACGTTTTAGCCTGTAACGAATGAAAAATCCTATATCATTAAATTTTTCATTTTTTATCCCCGAAGAATATCGAAATATGCAGGCAATTTTAATGATGGTGCAGACCTTCGGAAATTCCTATCACGTAACGGATTGCACAATCTCCGTTCAATTTGGAATCATCTACAACCTTGGTCTTATGACTTTATGCCGTATCTGTATCCCTTTTACGTTTGATTTTTCTCTATTAATCGATGTTAAGTCAATTTGGAATTTTCACATGCATTATTCATACTTTCAATTACTTATATGAAATACAGAATCATCAAACTCTTCACGAAAATTGGCCCACTCAGTAGCCATATGTGAGCCAAATGCTACGTATGTAGCTGTCACATTATTATCCGAAAAGTAATGTAATGTGAGATGATCTTACAAAACCTTTACCCTGTTCCACGTTTCTAAATCTGACCCAAGAATAGATGACATATCATTGGACCAGCCATTTAGGCTACTAAATCCGGCGTGTCTTATGGTATAATCCTTTGTCGATATGACGTACGTTTAGTAGCAGTTAATCTGTAAATGAAGGTCTTCAATATTGTAAACACGCATATACTTTCGTATGTCGATCTATATATATTCACTGATGTCGATTTAGCGATCGAGAAAGGGTCGGTCTGCTATTGTAATCAGTACTCCCCACACCGACTTTGACTGGCAGTAGGAAACGGTTCCTTCTCCAACTCCTGTGTAACTGTCATTAGTAAGGAAGGCCTACAATTGTAATGAATAGTTCCCTTCTCGATTTGACTTGCAGAAGGTAAGTGAGCATGCAGTTTTGTTTAAAACTCCCCTACCCGATTGTGTTTGGCAGTAGGCAAGGGTGCCCGCCATTATAAAGAAATGTACTCATCTAAAATGTGACTGGCATTAGGCATAGTGGCCTGCTATTTTGATGGAAACTCACCACTTGGTGTGACTGGCAGTACGCTGGCTGGCAGTAGGAAAAGGGGCCTGTCATTATAATGATAACTGCACAACTCAATTTCGAGTGATAGTAGGGTAATTGCCTGCCATTATAATAAAAACTGTAATCTGTCTGGAGGTAGGAAAGGGGGGCTGCCATTTTAACGAAAACTCCCCAAATCGATTCTGTCCGCATAGTAGGCAATGGGGCCTGCAATTATAATGTAAACTTCCCAACCTGATTGTGAATGCCAGTAGGCAAGTGAGCCTGCCGTTATATCACAAATCCGTAACAAACACTTTACATTGGAAACGTACGGGGACCTCCCCATGCTCTTTCTCGGATAACGCTAAGAGACATGCAATTTTAAAACTATCTTATTTACTGCATGTACACTATTTACTTCGATATTCGAATACAATGTAGAATACCGTAGCGAAGCACGGGTACATTCGCTAGTCAGGAATAAAATTACGCACTGTTGTAACTGTTCCCTCTCGTCAAGACACTTGGGGAGATGAAAGTTATTATCTTGGGACACATGAATACTAAATAAACTATTTGTGGCTTGCCAGAAAATTACCACGCAAATAGAAACAATTAACATTCCATGGTTTCCAATTTCTCTATGTAATGTTTGAGCGCCATGGTTACAGTTTTAAATAAAACTGTAAACCAAAATTTATATTTACTAGCATAGAGACTTACACTTAAATCACAGGGGTAGGATTTTAAATAATTAACCATTAAGTATCCGCTTAAGAAAGAAAATTAACGCAATATAAAATACAAATGAATTTATTATACAAAAAAAATGAGATGAATCGGAAAAGTTTCCTCAAAGCGTGGAGGAATTTATAATTTACTGAATTTACCATTGCTTGCTTTATCTAATTGAAGCTCACCAATTGCAGCTTTCGTTGAAGTCATCTGGTTTCCGTGGTTACTCGTACTCTTCTTCTCGATGTAGACTTTGCTCCATGGACATCCTTCCTTCCTTCTCTGATATGGTACGGGCTATCTGGACTAACACTCCCTACTTGCCTAGTCTTTAAATTAGACATTGGCCCTATACTTGTAATAACTGATCAGCGTTGATCGTATGAGGAGAAAATTCAGAGATATGAATTTTTCCATATTAGTAGAAATCTCAAACCAACTGAGCTATACTATTTATACGGTACAGACTTGTACCAAACTTCCGTGGACTTGAACTAAACATAGTTCTTCGTCCACAATATTTACTGAATATCACACAAGCCATAAGCTTGTTTCGTTTCTCGTAGATCCGATAACATAACCGCACCTAAGTACTGTATCGAAGCGACAACACATTGTACAAAATAACTATGTCGCGGAGCGACCACACTCTGTTTCAAAAATCAAATAACGTCGTTCAAAGTAGATGTTCACAGTAGAAGTACTAGTGATGGAGTATCCGTAGTTAGGTTATAAGGTCGTAAGGTTGTAAGGTCGTAAGGTCCCGTTCTCGTGTTGAGAATCAGTATATATCCGGGCTCACCCCCACTCTTGGTAACAGTTCAATCTCAAAACTCATATACAACGAAGTATCTGATTCGATAGATCGAAGCATCAACTCCCCTTCTCTTCCTCGACAAGTCCAGAAGGCGTGGCGATGATATAGCTGACCAGCTTGCAAGGCTCGCGCACGGGTCGCTGTTTACTAGCCTTGGTCATAAAATAAACCCATGACTCACGCAAAATACCAAGCTTCAAGAATAACCCTCCATATACACAAATATGAGATGAAATGAAAACAACTATGTCTCAACATATTGACCGTATTTACAACATAATGAATTCTTATCCTACATCTTCTTCTTCTTCTTCTTTTCTAGCCTATTTCAATCCACTGCTGGATATAGGCCTCTTCCATGTGCTTCCATCGTCTTCGGTCTTGAGCCACTTGGAACCAGCGTGTTCCAGCCAACAGCTTTATGTCGTCGAGCCATCTCTTCAGGGGTCTTCCAATGCCTCTCTTGTGTCCCCATGGTCTCCAGTGAACAATCCTAGAGGTCCACCTGTTGTAGTCTTGTCGAGCTACGTGTCCTACCCATTGCCATTTTAGTTTTGCTACTATCTCTAGGATGTCTGCTACATTAGTTCTTCTCCTGATGTCCTCTGAACGGATCTTATCCCTAAGGCTGATCCCTTGCATCTGTCGCTCCATGGCTCGTTGTGTTCGCTGAAGCTTGCGAGCACTTTCCTTCGTCAGAGTCATCGTTTCCAGACCGTAAGTTGTAACTGGCAGCACGCACGTATTATAAACCTTGGTCTTCAGGTTAATTGGAACATCCTTGTTAGTGAGGATGAATCTTAGTTTTCGGAATGCAGTCCAACTCATACCTATTCTGCGAGGAATTTCTGCACGTTGGTTGTCTTTTCCAAGTTTTATCTTGTGTCCAAGATAGATGTACTCATCGACAGCTTCTATATATTGGTTTCCCGTTTTAAGTGGTCGACTCTCTGGGCTTAGTATTTTCGTTTTATTAATGTTTATTTCCAAACCAATCTTAGCAGAAGCAGTTTTTAATTCTTGGATCATGCTTTCTAGCTCATCTAGATTTTCACTTATGAGCACAATGTCATCGGCAAAACGCAGGTGGTTCAAATATACCCCGTTGATTTTTATTCCTTTATTATCCCAATGAAGGGTTTTGAATACATCTTCCAAGGCAAGGGTAAACAGCTTTGGAGAGATTGTGTCACCTTGTCGAACTCCTTTGCCAACTGGGATTTTATTGGTGATGAGGTCTTCGTCCACTCTGACTACCATTGTTGCTTGATCATAAATGTTTTCCAGAAGCTTTATATACCTTGAGTTTATCATGGCATTTTGAAGTGCCTTCATGATTGCCCAGATCTCCACTGAGTCAAAAGCTTTTTTATAATCAATGAAGGCCAGATGAATCTTGATGTTGTACTCAGTGGTTTTCTCCAGAAGAAGACGAATAGTCTGGATGTGTTCAACAGTTGAGAAGCCTTTACGAAATCCCGCTTGCTCGGCAGGTTGATAAAAATCCAGTTCTCTTGTGAGGCGGTTGGTTACAATTTTAGTCAGGAGCTTATAAAGGTGTGATAACAAACTCACAGGACGATAGTTCTCTAAATTTTCCTTATCACCTTTCTTGAAGAGAAGTATCACTTCAGCATTTTTCCAATTTTCTGGTATTCTTCCAGAGTTAATACACTTGTTCATGAGTATTCTCACGGCTTCTAGCAGATCTCTTCCACCTAATTTCAGCATTTCATTCGTTATTTTATCCTCCCCAGGGGATTTTTTATTCCTTAGTTGTTTAAGAGCACTTTCAATCTCAGCAGTGGTTACTTCCGGTGTTACTTGATGTGTATAATTCTGGGCTAGTTGTTCATCACTGGATGGTTTATTAATGGTTGATGTATACAGCTTGTAGTAGAAATCTCTAATAACTTCAGTAATCTTTTGCCTATCTGTGACTATTTCTCCGTTTTGGTTCTTAAGTTTTATAATTTTTGGCCTTCCTGTAGACATGCTGTTCTTTAAAATCTTCATGTTTTTATTTTCTTCAATTGTCTGTATGATCATGTTATTATTAAATTTCCTTAGATCTTTTCTTATTTCCTTGCGAATGGTCTTGTTAAGATTTTTGTATTCTGCTGTATCCCTGTCCATTGTCTTCCTGTCCTTAATGAGCTGCATGGTATTGAGTGAAAGTCGGCTCTTCTTATTAGTTTTCTTCAATGGGATCTCCTTTGCTGCATTTTGAATACTGACTGTAATTTTCTCATTAAGTTCGTTCACGTCCAAGTATTTCAAATCTTCTGTTGGGTTAAGTTTTTTGGTAAGAGCTTGTTGAAATGATGATTGATGTGTTTCTAAGTCCTCTACTCTTGGAAAAGTGTACCCCCTTGTCATTTTGGACCGTTCAAGTTTGAGGTCAAATGTAAAGGTTGCTCGAACTAGCCTATGGTCGCTTCCTGTATCAAATCTATTGAGAACAGTAACATCTGTACAATATTTCTTCTTGTTGGTCAGGATAAAATCTATCTCATTCTTGGTTTGTCCATCGGGGCTCTTCCATGTCCATTTTCGTTGGATGGGCTTTTTAAAGAAAGTATTCATGCAATAGAGATTTTCGGCTGTGAGATATTCTAGCAATCTTTCTCCTCTTTCGTTTCGATCGCCTAGTCCATATGTACCAATGTTCTCTGGGTCTCCGATTTCCTTTTGACCCACTTTTGCATTGAAGTCTCCAATGATGATACAGAGTTGTGTCTTTTCTGAATTTTTCGCTTTGGTGATATCTTCATACAGCTGTTCCACTGCCTCTTCGTCAGAAGTACTCGTTGGAGCATAGACATGTATGACTTGTATGGAGAATTTACTATTCAATTTGAGGACGATATATATCACTCTGAAAGAGACACAAATCATCTTGTGTATGAATTCTTTGATATTTTTATTGACAAGAATAGCAACCCCATGTGTAGAAGCATCCCCGTTGTTACGTAAGATGACATGACCTGATGGAAGGGTCTCAGCTTTTTCTCCTTGAAGGCGAGTCTCACTAATACCCAGAATATCCCATTTTATGTCATGCAGTTCTTGTTCTAGCCTTTCAAGGTCTTCAGCTAGTCTCATAGTTTTTATGTTGTATGTGGCTATTCTTACTTTTTTAGTCGTTCTTTTCGAATTTGTGCCTCCCCCAGAATCCTTGAGGCAGACTGACGTATTGTCAGTGTGAGATTCTGAGTCTTTCACTCTACTCACCTGGGGTAGTTTCGTTTGAAAATTCGAAGTCATAGGAGTTTATGGAAGGTGTTCGGCAATAAAACACCACGCTTGCCAGACGTGTTGGTGAGTTGTGATTCAGCCGCCCCTAACATGGGGAACAGACGCTGTCGGGGTACCGGCACTAACATGTGGAACCGTCGTGCCCTTTGTGTGTTGTACACGTATTAATCCCCATGTACAGGGCTGCCTCTTCCAACATCTCCGCCGTACCGAAGGTCACCCTCTCCGCCGTTGATGTCGTTGAGGTCTTCACTCGTAACCCTGAGCTGGGACCCTTACCAGATACTACACACCGGGTCAGCGTGCTCTGGGACTCGCATAGGCAGGGGCACCACTCCCTGGGTAGAGCTGCCTCCAAGGAGGGTCTCTACCTGCTATCAAACCCGTTGCCTTATCCTGTATGAATACAGCCGCTCCTAACATGGAGATCAGACGCTGGGTGTAGCCGCCCACTCTGGATCAGACGCTACACGTCGTATCAAAATTTGCCCTTCTTAAGATGGCTGACAAAATGGGCAGGCTCTGTGTCCTAGGCAACCGCATGAAAAGAGAGTAGAGTGCACATCTTCTTTGTGGTCTCCATGGTAGTGATGGCAGACGAGACAAGATGGGTGCCAGTTAGGGCAAAATGTTTAAAAGAGATATAGCGAGTTTCCATCTAAGTAGTGATATCTGTGGAACTATTGTAGCAGTGAACAAGATGGCAGATATTTAGGGCACAAAACTGAGAATAAATATGACCCTAAAACACTATTAAATGAACGTGGACTCCCTAGATAACACTAGCATAAACTCAGCACCTAAAATAAAATCACAAATGCCCTCTGGAAACCACAAACGAAGTGCAGTTCTTCTTAACAGATGGATATAAGACGCATTGCCACTACATATCTCATTTTGCTGCACCAGAGAATATAATAATTTAAATAATAAAACGATGTTATCATATATACAGTATGATTCCAAAATGCCTTGATTACAAATGATTGACGTTGAATAAATATGTTATTACAAATAATTGCGGATGGCGGATAAACTTGATATCAAATGATATCGCGTAAAATGATATTATATTAAATTAGTAGGCATGGAGAAGCCTGGACGGTTACATACGCCCTCCTGTTATTTGCAGATATAACATATATGAAAATAACACACTACACCAAAACAGCTGATATATACATCATTACATCTGACAAACACTTAATAAAAAACATACATAATCAATTCTTGTATCTCACTGTAGAGTGTCTGTTTCAATGATACCAGATAACATTAGTAATAAATCCTGCCAATTTTCTTGCGAAAGTTTGTCAGCGACACTCATAATATTTACAACAACAGGTACATAACTCTATCTTTGCACTTCACCATCAAAGTGTTCGGCAGTTCCAGGTTATCATCATATATACACCACACACACACGTAATCACACGTGGATTACCTCTCTTAGATGGCCGCAAGCAATTTATTTTTTTCATTGCAAAAAATATTACTACTTAAAAATTATTGCATTATTTTCCTTCTGCAGTTTCAAAAAAAATCCCAAGTTACTCATGGCTTCTACAATGGTGTCAGGTCTAGGTTCACAACCTATACATGAATTCACGTTTTCTAACTCAAGTACATATAATGTTGTCAAAACAACATCGGGGAGACATTACACTTAATTCGCAGAAATATATCGTCTCAGAGAACGAATATTATAAGTGCCCAACATGACACGATTACCATCTTTCAATCCGTATGCACAAGGACCAACCCGACAATGAATCTGGAATGGACCCTGATACAACAAAAATAATTTCTTCGTCACTTTCTCTTCACTGGACGAGAGCATGGGAATACGTAACAGAACAGAATCTCCTACCTGAAATTCGTCTAACACCTGACGTTTCTGCTGTCTGCTACACTTCTCAGCCGCTTTAATCAAATTCTCTCTCGCTAATCTGACATATATCTTAGAGTCACGCTGAGGTTCCTGTGTAATACCTAGTACTTTTGTCAGCTCCTTCCTTGGATTGCTGTCAAAATGAACCACTAATGGGGGTGAATTTCGTACTATCATGCTGAACCATGTTAATCCATTTCTCAATCAACGCTAAAGAACCAACCCAGGCAGTGTGCTTGTCATGAACTAAAGATGTAAACATCCTACCTAATTCCTTCATCGTGCGTTCACACATATTCCCTTGCGGATTCCTAATTGAGGAAAAAACATATGTGATACCTAACTCTGTCATCACAGCCTTCCACTTCTTCGATGTAAATTGAGAATCGCTATCAGATAATAACCTACTAGGCGTCCCTAATTCCTGAACATACTTGTCCCTAATAATCTTACTACAACTAAGACCTGTTGCTTTACTCAATGAAAGATTGACACACTCACTACTCGAAACTTCAATAATACCATCCTCTAACATAGCTTCAATTTGGTTGTCTACCGCTTTAGCATATTTATGTGGTATCGGATATCTCGGTCCAGCGAATATACTTTTATCCAGCACTGAAAATGAGTGTTCATACACATGTGTTTTGCCAGGTTTCGATGAAAATACTTCCTTGTGTTCTCTCAACACATACAACAATCGGTCCCTCTGACCTTCTTCCAAATTGCTACTATCTACCGCTTCTCTCAAAGCATCATCGTGGTTCTCCTCTAACCACACTTCACATAACTTCAAATCCTCTCTCTCTTCTTCATCTTTTGAAACCTCATTAACACACCACATGTTACAAACCTCCACTTTCGTCTGAACTTCGGCATCCCACGTGACTTTAACATCCTCATTATCCCACCTTAAATATACTACCGCCTCATTGTAATCTAGCCGAGCTGAGTATAAACTTAGCCAGTCAGATCCCAAGATAACATCAAATATAAGATTCGGAATAACAAGACAGATCTGAATTTTCGACTTCCCGTTAATACAAATCGGTATGGCAACTTGTTTACATATTTGCTTGGATCGTTTACCTAGAGCAGTGACGATATATGTGGAATTCACAGGCATTTCCTCAATCTCAATATTCTCCTTCTTTCTGTCCTCATACCACTTCAAACTTACACATGATCTTTGACTGCCTGAATCCAATAAAGCCTGATACTGCGCCCTCCATATAACGATCGTAACAACGGGGTTCTCACTTTTACTACCAACATCGACTTGATCCATTTCCACCTCCCTTAATAACTCATCTCTAATATCGGGATCATAATCCATGTGCGTCATTACACAATTTCTCGCAACATGTACTGAAGACTGATAATCTGATCTCTCATTACCGTCTACTATCAGTTTAAATTACTTTGTCTCTTGTATCCTGATTTCGGCTTGTACTTTCCTCTACATTGCGTTCCCTCTGAACATTCCTATTTTGTTGGTGTGACTGATTACCTACAGGTTGTTGTCTCGGTTGAAACTGACCACGGTGATTGTGTTCTTGTCTTCTGGGTGGTGTCTGATAGTTTGTGTGCTCACGTGTACTACTACTATTTAAAACATCCATATTAGCATTAACTTCCCTGCTACTTTCGGTTTTAGTCTGTTCGATCTCCCTTCTATTTTCTTTCATCTCTGTCTGCTTTTTCTCTACTTCCTTCTTACTTTCATTTATCCCTTTCGCTTCCTTCCTAATTTCACCTATCACTTTCCTAATTTCATCTATCCCTTTCGTTTGCTCTAATATCACTTGCATCATCACAAACAGTTGTTGAATATTCTGATCACTAATCGTATTACTTCCTTTCTCGCCGTCCATCCTAGCTACATCAAATTCTGTGCTATTTTCCATGCTCCCACCACTTTCTACCGTTTTATCTACTTCAATGATCTCATCTACAACATTCCTAAAATTCAGCGTTTCGCCTCCCTTTACTCAGTTTCCGCTACGTAATTCCATGTCCTTTTCACCTTGTGCAGCCATGATTCCCCCAAAATCACACATACAAATTATATCGACACTCACTTAACCCCCACAAACACAGATTCTACTTTTACTGCCTTCTTTCCACGAATACTTAATGGTTTTCGAGCTCCACGTTGGTGCGACAAATGTAACTGTTCCCTCTCGTCAAGACACTTGGGGAGATGAAAGTTATTATCTTGGGACACATGAATATTAAATAAACTATTTGTGGCTTGCCCGCAAATTACCACGCAAATAGAAACAATTAACATTCCGTGGTTCCCCATTTCTCTATATAATGTTTGGGCGCCATGGTTACAGTTTTAAATAAAACTGTAAACCAAAATTTATATTTACTAGCATAGAGACTTACACTTAAATCACAGGGGTAAGATTTTACATAATTAACCATTAAGTATCGCTTAAGAAAGAAAATTAACGCAATATAAAATACAAATGAATTTATTATACAAAAAAAGGAGATGAATCGGAAAAGTTTCCTTAAAGCGTGGAGGAATTTATAATTTACTGAATTTACTATTGCTTGCTTTATCTAATTGAAGCTCACCAATTGCAGCTTTCGTTGAAGTCATCTGGTTTCCGTGGTTACTCGTACTCTTCTTCTCGATGTAGACGTTGCTCCATGGACATCCCTCCTTCCTTCTCTGATATGGTACGGACTATCTGGACTAACACTCCCTACTTGCCTAGTCTTTAAATTAGACATTGGCCCTATACTTGTAATAACTGATCAGCGTTGATCGTATGAGGAGAAAATTCAGAGATATGAATTTTTCCATATTAGTAGAAATCTCAAACCAACTGAGCTATACTATTTATACGGTACAGACTTGTACCAAAATTCCGTGGACTTGAACTAAACATAGTTCTTCGTCCACAATATTTACTGAATATCACACAAGCCAGAAGCTTGTTTCGTTTCTCGTAGATCCGATAACATAACCGCACCTAAGTACTGTATCGAAGCGACAACACATTGTACAAAATAACTATGTCGCGGAGCGACCACACACTGTTTCAAAAATCAAATAACGTCGTTCAAAGTAGATGTTCACAGTAGAAGTACTAGTGATGGAGTATCCGTAGTTAGGTTGTAAGGTCGTAAGGTTGTAAGGTCGTAAGGTCCCGTTCTCGTGTTGAGAATCAGTATATATCCGGGCTCACCCCCACTCTTGGTAACAGTTCAATCTCAAAACTCATATACAACGAAGTATCTGATTCGATAGATCGAAGCATCAACTCCCCTTCTCTTCCTCAACAAGTCCAGAAGGCGTGGCGATGATATAGCTGACCATCTTGCAAGCCTCGCGCACGGGTCGCTGTTTACTAGCCTTGGTCATAAAATAAACCCATGACTCACGCAAAATACCAAGCTTCAAGAATAACCCTCCGTATACACAAATATGAGATGAAATGAAAACAACTATGTCTCAACATATTGACCGTATTTACAACATAATGAATTCTTATCCTACATAATATAATAATTTAAATAATAAAACGATGTTATCATATATACAGTATGATTCCAAAATGCCTTGATTACAAATGATTGACGTTGAATAAATATGTTATTACAAATAATTGCGGATGGCGGATAAACTTGATATCAAATGATATCGCGTAAAATGATATTATATTAAATTAGTAGGGCTGGAGAAGCCTGGACGGTTACACTGTTAAACAACGAATGACATGTTCCGTTCTTAAAAGAGAACATCATCAGATTCTATCAAGTCACACTCATACTTGGAAAGATTTATGTTAATTTATGTCCAATTACCTAGGAATTTGAAATTTGGAACTTATTATAACGAAGTCATGCTTTTGTCTCCAATCCAGGACACACAGTGAGGCGTTTGAAAAACCGTTGCCGCCGGGCTGAGTGGCTCAAGCGGTTGAGGCGCTGGCCTTCAGACTCCAACTTGGCAGTTTCGATCCTGGCTCAGTCCGGTGGTATTTGAAGGTGCTCAAATACGTCAGCCTCGTGTCGGTAGATTTACTGGCACGTAAAAGAACTCCTGTGGGACTAAATTCCGGCACCTCGGCGTCTCCGAAAGCCGTAAAAGAGTAGTTAGTGAGACGTAAAGCAAATAACATTATTAAAACCGTTGCTATTACATTGGCTCGAATCTAATCTGCCAGTCTGCTGTCCCTCCGTTGCGTCACGTCCCCCACCCTGGTCGGGTCAGTGACACGCTGTACCTCCCTTTCAAGTGATTTACCCCTAGTGTTACATAGTGTTACCATTGTTGTTGCCGTCCTTCTTCTTCTTCTTCTTAATATTATATGGGATAGGAAAGGACTAGGTGTGGGAAGAAAGTGGCCGTGGCCTAAATTACGTTACAGCCTCAGTATGGTTTCCTTGTTAACAGTTGAAATCGTGTTTATTAATAAGAAATAATCAGCCGTGTCTAAATCGTTTCGTGCTAGTGCCCAGGAAGATATGTTATGAAGTAGACACATGTGCAAAATACCAACAGGAGTTACGCAATCTCATTGCCCCCATTGCACTGTTTATGTGTAACAGGGCGAGTGGCTAACTATTAAAAAATCCCATCTGTGAAGGGTGTGTTTGTTAGAACCATATTTACACATTGCGAAAAACTGAAATATTATATCCGTTTCAACTATACGTACTTTAATACTGAACTGTGTTTGCTTTACGTTGCACCGACACAGATAGGTCTTATGGCGACTGAACTGTGTAACATTTCTCTTTTCCTAAGATTTCTTTCAGATAGCACATTACAACCGACCGTGTGGAATAAATGTCTGGATCCGATACCTGGAAATACATGGTTTCGATATAGGGGAGATAATAGCAGACATAGCTTCCAGCATTTGTTATTACAATTCAATCCCACTGTTTCTCTCAAGCTGATAAAAGAAAACAGGTTATCGGACCTTGTGTTTAGAAGTTGGAGACCCATTACAATGAAAAGAAAACTTAATATTGTATTCAAATTCCCATCTCGTCCAGGACAGTTATTTACGGAAAGACAATTAAATAAGGGAAGTAATAAAAAAGGAAATAGTTAATAAAGAAGAAGAAGAAACGACGCGATGTTGAGAGGTTTCGACTTGGGAATGTCGGAATGCAATTCAAGAGTGAAAAACGAACCCATAAAGACATTAGATGACATTACCCATGCAATAATCTAAGTGAGTATATCTCAAAAGTTTCCACGCAAGCAACTTAATTGGCATTTTATGTGTGTACATACTTTTTCACAGATATCTCTCAATTAATGAAATTATGTTTTGAACTAGGTAAAAAAATCAATTCCTATTCCTTATTAGATTAATGTATTCCTCTTACTATAGTGCCCTACTTTCAAGATATCTATTTTCCATGCCCACTTTATTTTCGTCGGAGAACACCATTACCCATATGCTCTCGAGCGAAGCCATTGCTCAGAATGAATGTAGGGATGATGGGACTTCGATGCCCTGGTTTGATTCTCCGAGGTTCTTCGTCTATAGATTTTCATCCATAACAAATTTGTGAGGCATGATTTTTGTACTTAGTACTCTGTTGATGCCCAGGACAGGTACAATATTCAGTTTCTTTTAGTTTGTGTGTAAATATAAGATACTATTTACTCTGGAAAAACATTTCTTTTTGTTTTTATTTCAAACTAGAGAGGATCAAGTATGCCACGTACTTGTAATAACTCTCCTGAAAATTTTTGTCAAGTGTGTGGTGAGGTGACATTTTCTCTCCAGAAACGTCGAATTAAAGACAGAGTACCACCACTATGTTTGGATGCAATTAGGAGACATGGAGATTTCCTGGGCACCACATACAATCTGCAATACCTGTGCTGTGAATCTACGTGGATGGTTAAATGAAAGATGTTCGTTCAGTGCCGTTTGCCGTCCCAATGATTTGGAGAGAGCGTTCCAATCACATAAACAGTTGTTATTTCTGCATGATACCCGCTTCTAGCAAAGAGAAGACGTCCATGTGAGAAAGTCCTTTTATTTCAGGTTTTTGAAGCTATTAAACCAGAGTTAAACCTACTAAACAATATATAATGTCACATTAATTTTCTTCGGCCCAAAATTAGGGTAGTTTAGCTGTTTTCAGAAGGAAATAATTTAGTATTCTTGAAAAACAGAGCTAACAAACAAAATCTGATCTCATATTCGTTTTTCTCGAACCATAATTAGGGTAGTTAAGCTTTTTAGACCGAGGAAAGAATTCCAAAATGAATTTTTATTGACTAGTGTAATCAGAATAGTAATATGTCTAAAGTTATTCAATTGAATTATATTTCATTTTTCATTCAAAATGGCATTACTATATTATACAACTTTACAGAACGTACTCAATAGTTTGTAAACAAAGATCAGTAAGTTTGCGCCAGTTTTGTCGAAGATCTCGCAAGATGTCTGGTGTCACATGCCTCATCCGAGAACAGAATATTGCATCCGAAGTCAACCTCCTCTTCATATTGTCGTACTCATTCACAGAACTGAACACGGCGGTCGAAATTATCCTCACTCAATTTCTGCAGCGTCTGGGGTAGGTACGAGTGAAATTTGTTGGTACTTAGTGTGTGATGGATGCTGCTTTTACTGACGCCGGACCCCATAGTCAAGTGCCGTATGCTTTTCTTTGGACTCTCCTCAAAGGATCCAAGTACTACTGTAGAGGTTCTCTCGTCTGAGGTACTCTATGGGCGCCCTGCTCTAGGGAGATCGGTAACAGTACCCTTCATCCTAAATTTGTTTATCAGTTTAGCTACATTATCATGGATTATCCTCTTCTCAGAAGTCCGGCTCATGACTATATGATTAGCGTGCTGGCGTTTGGTCACAGGTGTCCCGGGTTAGATTCCTGGCACGGTCGGGACTTTTAACCATCATTTGTTAATTTCGCTGGCACGAGGCCTGGGTGTATGTGTCGTATTCATCATCATTTTATCCTCATCACGACGCGCGGGTCGCCTGCGGGCTCTTCTCAGAGCAATGTCCGCTGTTGAACTCCTTTCCCAGATGCCTGCTGCTACCTGATCCACTCAGGTCTTGGCGTGCCAGTGACATTATACCTGAAACAAAATAAAATATTCACCGTATTAAAAATAACAACACAGATAATAATAATGGAGCATGACCTCCGAAGTAGCGTGGTACAGGTCTTTTGAGTTGACACCTGCGTGTTTATGAGGATCGGCCCCTACCAATGAGTAATTCTAATGCTGGAACAGCACAGATGGGCCCCTACAAATGACGAATGGATTCTAATATTGGACCAGCACACACACGCACACACACACACACACACACACACGCGCGCACAAACAGAGCCCCCATCCACAGCCATCGAAATTAATCAATGAATGCCAAAATCCGTACCCATTGTGGAATCGATCCCGGGTCTCCTTGAACCAAAAGCAAGCACGCTAAACATTTATCCATGGAGTGAGTAGCAGGGCGGGGGTAGTGTTGAAATGGTTCAATGATGAATTTAGGTAATGTTCAGCCTTGTTTATTAAAAGTGTTTGAAACAAAAGTTACCTTAAATTTAATTTTGAAACTGTTAAATAATTTTGGATCATTTTGCACATACCAACCCTGACTGACATAATTAAAAACAAACAAGGAAATGGTACCGCTGTTGGTTTAGAACTTGGATTGTTAGGATCCCGAGGCTTACATTATACTACTAATCTTCATAGGCAGCCCCTGGTTCTTAACAACAATATCCCCCTGTGGGTGAGGGCAGTAGAATAACACCCACGGTATACGCTGCCTGTCGTAAGAGACGATCCCGACGCTATCAGGTTTGCGAGGGCTAGGGAGTCTTTCATTTTCACGCCCTTCGTGGCCCTTGTCTTCCTTTGGCCGGTATCTTCCGTCTGATTAGTGTTATATAGAGGATGGTTGCCTAGTTGTACTTCCTCTTAAAACAATAATCACCACTACCACCATCACTTGACAACAATAACATTGCGCAGACTGTCTGTTGTTAAGTGATTAAGTCGTTTCGGTACTACTCACCTCCACTAGACTTCACAACTGCTGTACCTGGTCAAACACAAACCCATAAACCACAGGTATATCAGTTAGTTAGCTGTAAACGTTGAACAGTGCAGTACATAATATCTGTTTTTCAGAGCGGATCAAAACTCTGGAATTAGAATTAAAGTAACAATGCTAAAGACAATGGACAAATTTAAATGGCATGGGAAGACTTGGGAGTAAGGAGACGAAATCCTCGACTAAATGGTATGTTCCGAGCAATCAGTGGAAAGAGAAAGTGGAATTGTACACGAATAATTTTAGTGGAGGTTTTAAAAGTAGGAAAGATCATAATATGAGGATAAAGTTGGAATCCAAGAGAAAAAAATTGGCGCAAGTATTCATGTATAGGGACAGACTAATTTCGATAAATTTCTAAGTTCTCTGTAAACATTAAAAAAATATAAACTGATAGGGAATCTGCTATCTGGGTGACAATTCTAAATGAAGATCACTCACAGGATCCAGGCAGAGTGGGTGGATTGGAGAGAAATGGCAGGTGTTCTCTGTCATTGTCGCATAAAGCCAACAGCGAAGGGAAAAGCATATAAAACCGTAGCACTCACACCAAACCTTTATGTTGCTGAAACACGGGAAGTAAAAAAAAAAGCCACACGGAAACGAGCTTAATGTGGCCGAAACTAAAATATTCAGATCGAATTGTGGGGTCACCATAAAAAGCAGAATAATAAATCAGGTAATAAAGTGGACTTTGGAGGGGAACTTACGTCAGACGGAGGAAAGTGAAAACGGCGATGGAAGGATTGTATAAAAGAAGACATGAAGGAAAAGATGGTAACGGAGTTAAATACCTTATTACCGAACGTAGTGGACACAAGCTTCCAGGAACGTCGACTCACATGGTAACGGGAAATGATACTATATAAGGGAAGAAGGAGAAATGTGGCGGAGAATTGCCCCTAGTATTTATTATTAAATGTAACTGTTAAGTATTTATACTTGTACTGATTATTGGCGACACAATTCAGTTGGTTATTACGTTGGTACTCTTACTGAATTAGAGGAAGGGTATGGGTACCCTATTTCAGTCCATTAGATTTCAGCGCTCAGCCATGGCAGACGTAAGTGGTAATAGTTAGGCTACACTATTAAGTTGCCGTTAGTGGTAAGTATCTTGAATTTATGGTTGGCAACACACTGGACAAACAATGTTACAAATAAAAACTGAATTCTAGGGAGTATTTAATAATTCTACGTCTCAAAAGGCAATCTCTTATAGTTGCCTGTCGTAAGGGCTAACTAAAAGGGGCCCAGGGGATCTTAACTTCGGAACGTGGATTGGCGACCAAGGGGCCCTTAGCTGAGTCCTTGCATTGATTCTATTTACTTGTGTCAGGCTCCTCATTTTCATCTATCCTATCCGACCTCCCTTGGTCAACTCTTGTTCTTTTCCGACCCCGACAGTATTAGAGCATTCGAGGCCTAGGGAGTGTTTAATTTTCATGCCATTCGTGGTCCTTGTTTTCCTTTGGCCGATACTTTCATGTTTCGGATTGTCGGATCCCTTCCATTATTCTCTCTGATTAGTGCCAATCACTGATCTCTATACATGGATCGCTGATGGCAGCTCTCCGCTGCAGGAGAAAGTACGCCAAGTTGAGCGCGCGGTCCGCCATGTTGGTGTACCCATCCTAGAACTCTCCTTATGGGGAAGCAATGATAATATACATACATACATACATTATCATTATAGACTGTTATGCCTTTCGGCGTTCAGTCTACAAGCCTCTGAGAATTTACTAAACGTCGCCACAATCCTCGATTTGCAACTAGTGTTGTGGCCTCATTTAGTTCTATACCTCTTATCTTTAAATCGTTAGAAACAGAGTCTAACCACCGTCGTCTTGGTCTCCCTCTACTTCTCTTACCCTCCATAACAGAGTCCATTATTCTCCTAGGTAACCTTGTGACTTCCCCTCTCGGAGAACAATCATCGAACGAGAAATGCAACCATTCAAGCTAAGGGCGCCAATCTTTATGTTGAGGACTTAAAGATAAAAATTTATAATCAAGCTTGGACGGACTCTTATGACAGGGGTGGGGTGATAGTACACTAATCATTAAGCAGGAGAATTAGAAATCAAAAGGCTAATTAAGGCAGATTGATTAAAGTGAACTAGAAAAATACTATTTATTATATTTAATATAAATGACGACGGTTTAACGAGAACTGAATTTAAAATAGAAAATGAATTTAATAAAAAATTGAATGACTCTACTTCGCGAAAACTTGCAATATCTTTAACTCGCTTGCTCACCATGTAGTCTTGTTCTGCTGGTCCTTGGAAAGCTTCCATCCTTGTAGCTGGAACATCACCGGTCGTCTTTGAGATCTCTTCATCTGCAGCTAAGTACCATTCCTGCCTTACAAATTGCACCTCCCACTAATTGGAAGATGACTTCAAAACTAACACTCCCTATTATGCTCTATCCCATATATTGGAGATAAGCCCTAAGTCATAGTTAGAAGAACCACCTTGGGTTATATGGAGAGGATACTCAATTAAGAATCCTTCCAACTTTACTGAAAATGTGCTCTGAAGTTTCATTTCTATCTGGTTTAATACTACCTATTGACTTAGACTGGTTCAAACCGGTCTCGTAGCCGAGCTGTACGTACTTCCTGATGAGAGTGGCTATACACCCCTCATTCAGAATTTCTAAGTATCGAGACGAAGAATCAAGTAGAGAATCAAGTAGAATAATGTAGAATAATATCGATCAGAATCACGTAGAAGTCTCGTAGAAGATCCGTAGAAGATTGTAGAATAATATCGATCAGAATCACGTAGAAGTCTCGTAGAAGATCCGTAGAAGATGAAGCCAAGAGCTCCAACACGCCCTTTTATAACCTTCTCTGGCTCTAATTACAGGTCGCTACACGTGGTCCAATCAGATGACACGTCTCTCCCCACTCCAGATATTAGAGTTGACGGGTCTTAACCAAGATATCAACTGTTCTTCTATTAGTCCTTTCACTCAGTATCCATGGCAACATGACGCTCCTTTGAAAATATAGGCGGTGATCAGTTTGAACAATTCTGGTCGAAATACGGTAGCTTACGTTAGAACGCTTGAACACGTGCTCGCTTTTCCCAGAACTTGGTGTCTAAATTTGTCCTTCCTTCTTCCTCGGTGATGTGGCAAGATAAAGGAAATCTACTGCAAGTTAATTTTAAACTAATGTCGCAAGAATCTAAGTGAATATTAGGATATTCAGCCCTCGTTTACAAGTCGTAGTTACAAAGTAATGAAATGATAGTGAGCAAATGATTAAACATGAATTATAATACAATTACATACCAAAATAAATATCATGACGTTAAATTCCTGAATTAATTACACATAATAAAATTAACATAATTACACTGTAACGTCTGGAACGTTACATACGCCCCCATGAGTTCTTAACAAATATCACATGAGTTGAGAACTCACACACTTACTCCCACATTGACTTGAAATACCTCTATTACCTGCCCATAACGAGCGACATTATTTTCATACAATTAATTATATCTCACTGTTTCCATATCTCTCTTAGACTGCTTACCATTGCGAATGTCTGTTATTTCAGTTCATCTTGAGGTTTAGATACTAAATTATGCCCAACACAAGCAACTTTCCATTTTTGTAAAAAACAAGATTATCCTAGAGAATATAACATAATATATATACAATTCAGGTTACAGACTCTGCCGAGTGTCTATTTGTCCTTTTACTCCCCATCTCTCCGACATTCTTTGCTAGATAGCAGTAACACGTTCTCTTCCAATCTTTTACATTAGAACCATGGAAAACAAATGATACAAACAATTTACACTTTTATCACTCTTTCGAATGTTTCAACCTTACCTTGAAGCAGGATGCAATACACTTCACATGAATACACACGCGATTTAAGCTCACGGTAAAATTATTGCAAGTTAGAAATGCACATACGGGAAAATTAATTATTTGCCGTCGTCAGCTTTAATTAGCCTTCTGTAACATCTCAGAAAACAAATATATAAAATTTCATGGCCTCACATACGGAAAACAGATGATCTTTCGTCAATGAACGAGCGTAAATCTACCGCCACACAAACACCTCCCTTGTTTACAAACACAACTAGGAAATACCACCACAATTGAGACATAAACTCATTCCGCTCGTAGTCTGACATAACAAGTAGCAACTTCCCCGAGTTACTGACCTATATCTCACAATCCGGTTCAGCCACCTCACACGACAGGTATCTCCGTAAACTACTAATGTTATATGAACCATTCATTACGCTCTCGCCATCCGCTAACTTGTAAGCACAGGGTCCTAGTTTTCTATGTACTTTATAAGGGCCTTGATATAAAAGAAAAAATTTCTTTGTTACCTTATCCTCACTATTTGACAACATTGGAACTCTCACCAAAACCATATCACCTACCTCAAAGTTATCCAGTACCTTACGTTTCTGCTGCCTTTTACGTTTATCTCCAGATTTAATCAGGTTCTCCCGTGCCAGTCGGACGTAAAATTCAGCATTACGAGGTGGTTCCTCAGGCAAATCTAACACTCTCACTACGCTCTCGCATTCAATACACAAACGTATTGATCCATCAGACTTAGGCACGACAATTAAGGGATTAACATATTGACTGTTTGATAATTCAATCACATCGTCTGCTAACATAGCTTGAATTTGATCCTCTACGGCTTTGGCATATTTGTGTGGTATCGGATACCGCGGTCCGCTGAATGGAGTCTTATCCAGCACAGAAAAAGAATGTTCATACAGATGGGTAACACCAGGTTTCTCGGAGAAAATCTCCACGTGTTCACATAACACTTCAAATAACTTGTCCTTCTGGATTTCATTCAACTGATTTCTACTTACGGCTTCTTTCAAGCCACATATTTTATCCTCATTAATCCACAACTGACACAACTTCAGGCCCTCACTAGCCTCTTCATTAACTTTAGAAACCTCTCTCATTCTCCACACTGTACTAACTTCCGTTTTCCTCTGAATTTCCTCCTCAAACTTGACCTTGATATCCTCATTATTCCACCTCAAATTTAGCACTAGATCATTGTAATTTAACTGAGCCAATTTTAACGTTAACCAGTCAGATCTCAAGATAAGATCAAATATCAAATGCGGAATTACCAAACGTATCTGAACGCTAATAAAATTATTAATGCAGATCGGGACAGCTACTTGTTTACAAATTTGCTTAGACCTCTTTCCAACAGCCGTAATGATGAAAGTAGACTTAACAGGTTTTTCCTCCAACTGAATACCCTGTTTCACTAATGACTCATACCACTGAGAACTAATACATGATATTTGGCTACCAGAATCAATCAAAACTTTAACCCACGCCCCCCAGACTTTCAATTTAACAACGGGATTGACTACTTTATTACGTGAATCTCCATTATTCTGCTCGGGTTCATACAACAAATCGTCTCTAACATCTAGGTCATATGGTAACACTTTCATGGCAAGACACTTCGCTACCTTCGTACTAGGCTGGAATTCTGACCTAACATTACAGCCTCTAGTTAGTTTAAAGGTTCCCTTTGTGTATTGACGTTGGACTCATTAGTACCTTGCTCTGGCCTCCGTTGGGAATTTCCTGACCTATATTCAGGTGCTCCGCTCCTGCTGTTCTGCTGAGGTCTGAACTGATTGCGAGCTTCGTGATTCTGTATTCTACCGTTATGTCTCATTCCGTTGTGATGACTAAAGTTCTGAATATTCTCCGTTCTACTCCTAAGGTTACCTAACGCATCAAAACTGCCTATTAGGTTCTCCATCTCCTGAATAGTACCAACTTTTTGCATGCAGGCCGCTTCTCTCACCCTGTCCGGAAAATGTCTCAAAAGTAGTCTTACTACATCAGACCCCTCGGTTATACCATCTAAGTTCTGACAAATCATGACATGTGCCAGGAAGTACTCGGTCATAGTAACTCCTTCATGCTGTTTGTACCTCCCAAATACCACCCTTTCTCTCTCCCGAGCTTGTATCGCTTCATTCCAGAATTTCTCTTTAAACTTATTTCTGAATTCTTTCAGGTTCGTCATCGTCTGCCTATATACCATGAACCAAGACCGAGTTTCTCCTACAAAAGCATGGTCAATATTTTCCATAACGTCTTCCCAGTCCATAGACCCTTCCTCTAGACGCTTTTCAAATCGTTTTTCTATCATCTTAAGGAAATCTAGCGGGTTCGTTTGTTTCCCATTAAATTTAGGTAGTTCAATTTCCCTAATGTAGCTATTTCCTAGACATTGGCTTCCCGTGAAAACCTGTTTATCCTTTGCCACCTGTTTTAACTTATTTTCTGCTTTCTCCATCCGGCATTCTACATCTCTGTCTCTCCTATCAATTTCTCTCTCCAAATTAACCTGCTTCTCTTTCAATGTCCTAATTTCAATCTTATTCTCTTCAGCTATCGCAAACCTTTCTTCACTTGCCCGGGTCTCATCTTCTATTCTAAGCTTTACCGTGTCAATCTCTTGTTGTACGTGGTCTTTGAATATCCGTATTTCCCCTCTTTGAGTCTCAACTCTCTTATCAATACTAGTGACCTGCCTCATTACTTCCTCCCTAGTAGAGTTGTTTTCCTTCCCCATTAATTCCAGGAATTCACTTCTCTGCTCCGCAAACTTTTCTTCTACCTCTTTCCCTTGCCGTACATATTCATTTTTTATTTCAGTTTTACTGTCCTCTATCTTACTTAACATTAACTGCATCATTCCCATTAACTGATCATTATTATTACTTTCATTGTTAGTGTTTACTTCCGCTTCGCCCCCCATCCTACTATCATCTGACTCCATACTGACTTCTTTCTGCTTGCCTTCACTCTCCATACTACTTACACTTCTATCTTCAATTTCCTCTCCTAGACTACACAACTCTTCCTCTGAACTCAATACGTTATTGCCTTTTATCGCCCGTCCACTGCGCAACATCCTCTCCTCTTTCGTCTGATCAGCCATGACCCTTCCCACAATCAAACACTCCTAATGCAACGTGGATATCCAAATTTTGCCCATAATACGAATTCTGATATCGTTACTGTCATTAACTGCTCCGTACTTAATGATTTTCTCGCCACACGTTGGACCGGCATTTATGTGACTTCCCCTCTCGGAGAACAATCATCGAACGAGAAATGCAACCATTCAAGCTAAGGGCGCCAATCTTTAAGTTGAGGACTTAAAGATAAAAATTTATAATCAAGCTTGGACGGACTCTTATGACAGGGGTGGGGTGATAGTACACTAATCATTAAGCAGGAGAATTAGAAATCAAAAGGCTAATTAAGGCAGATTGATTAAAGTGAACTAGAAAAATACTATTTATTATATTTAATATAAATGACGACGGTTTAACGAGAACTGAATTTAAAATAGAAAATGAATTTAATAAAAAATTGAATGACTCTACTTCGCGAAAACTTGCAATATCTTTAACTCGCTTGCTCACCATGTAGTCTTGTTCTGCTGGTCCTTGGAAAGCTTCCATCCTTGTAGCTGGAACATCACCGGTCGTCTTTGAGATCTCTTCATCTGCAGCTAAGTACCATTCCTGCCTTACAAATTGCACCTCCCACTAATTGGAAGATGACTTCAAAACTAACACTCCCTATTATGCTCTATCCCATATATTGGAGATAAGCCCTAAGTCATAGTTAGAAGAACCACCTTGGGTTATATGGAGAGGATACTCAATTAAGAATCCTTCCAACTTTACTGAAAATGTGCTCTGAAGTTTCATTTCTATCTGGTTTAATACTACCTATTGACTTAGACTGGTTCAAACCGGTCTCGTAGCCGAGCTGTACGTACTTCCTGATGAGAGTGGCTATACACCCCTCATTCAGAATTTCTAAGTATCGAGACGAAGAATCAAGTAGAGAATCAAGTAGAATAATGTAGAATAATATCGATCAGAATCACGTAGAAGTCTCGTAGAAGATCCGTAGAAGATTGTAGAATAATATCGATCAGAATCACGTAGAAGTCTCGTAGAAGATCCGTAGAAGATGAAGCCAAGAGCTCCAACACGCCCTTTTATAACCTTCTCTGGCTCTAATTACAGGTCGCTACACGTGGTCCAATCAGATGACACGTCTCTCCCCACTCCAGATATTAGAGTTGACGGGTCTTAACCAAGATATCAACTGTTCTTCTATTAGTCCTTTCACTCAGTGTCCATGGCAACATGACGCTCCTTTGAAAATATAGGCGGTGATCAGTTTGAATAATTCTGGTCGAAATACGGTAGCTTACGTTAGAACGCTTGAACACGTGCTCGCTTTTCCCAGAACTTGGTGTCTAAATTTGTCCTTCCTTCTTCCTCGGTGATGTGGCAAGATAAAGGAAATCTACTGCAAGTTAATTTTAAACTAATGTCGCAAGAATCTAAGTGAATATTAGGATATTCAGCCCTCGTTTACAAGTCGTAGTTACAAAGTAATGAAATGATAGTGAGCAAATGATTAAACATGAATTATAATACAATTACATACCAAAATAAATATCATGACGTTAAATTCCTGAATTAATTACACATAATAAAATTAACATAATTACACTGTAACGTCTGGAACGTTACAACCTATCCTCCTCCATTCGCCTCACATGACCCCACCACCGAAGCCGGTTTATGCGTACAGCTTCATCCATCGAGTTCATTCCTAAATTAGCCTTTATCTCCTCATTCCGAGTACCCTCCTGCCATTGTTCCCACCGGTTTTTACCAGCAATCATTCTCGCTACTTTCATGTCTGTTACTTCTAACTTATGAATAAGATATCCTGAGTCCACCCAGCTTTCGCTCCCGTAGAGCAAAGTTGGTCTGAAAACAGACCGATGTAAAGATAGTTTCGTCTGGGAGCTGACTTCCTTCTTACAGAATACTGCTGATCGCAACTGCGAGCTCACTGCATTAGCTTTACTACACCTTGATTCAATCTCTCTTACTATATTACCATCCTGGGAGAACACACAACCTAAATACTTGAAATTCTCGACCTGTTCTAGATTTGTATCACCAATATGACATTCGATTCTGTTGAATTTCTTACCTACTGACATCAATTTAGTCTTCGAGAGGCTAATTTTCATACCATACTCATTGCACCTATTGTCAAGTTCCAAGATATTAGACTGCAGGCTTTCGGCACAATCTGCCATTAAGACCAAGTCGTCAGCATAGGCCAAACTGCTTACTACATTTCCACCTAACTGAATCCCTCCCTGCCATTTTATACCTTTCAGCAGATGATCCATGTAAACTACAAACAGCAAAGGTGAAAGATTACAGCCTTGTCTAACTCCTGTAAGTACCCTGAACCAAGAACTCATTCTACCATCAATTCTCACTGAAGCCCAATTGTCAACATTATTGCCTTTGATTGCTTTTAATAATCTACTTTTAATTCCAATCAATTTTAAATCGCAATTAATAGCGCATTGGAATAATTAAAATATAGAGATATGTTCACTCAAAGCATAAGGACACTGGGAACACCGACAAGTTATTCCGAGGTCAGTTAATCTCCGGGATAGCAATAAAAATGAATGTATAATAACGCCGACAAATATTAACTTAGGTGCTGAATACATGCAATTAGCGATCGGTAATACAATAGGAGTGAAAAACCGTTTCTGGAAGCATTGTTGTCAATGTTATACATTTTTGCCACGAAATTATGCATTCTTAAGGGGAGGTATGACTGAATTTTTCGTATTTTGAGCCAAAAACTCGGGTTTTTTATTAATACAAAAATACCCCTATTCTTCCTCTTTCAGAAAATGTTTTTATTTTAGTAATTCCGGCTTGTTTAAAGCTTGTAGAAGCCATTTAATATGAGCCCGCAGGACATTTAAAAGCCCAGAACCACACCCACTTCTCCTTTAATGGCATAATGATAGTTTACTGTGTGTTTTTCGCTGGATGTTCAAGTATTTCGCGGCATATTTGCCGCAGAAGTACACTTCGGCATGCTAACAGTCACTTGTTTACTACGTAATCAATACAATTACGTTATGTTAGGAAATATTGTAATTTGAACTGACGGAGAGAATGTTGTACCTCTTCCAAATAGTACTCAATTTATATCTGCCACACATGTATACGTTGATAGTTGAAATATGTTACGGTATGTATGTGTATTATTTACATTTAGGAATTCGTATTTGTGTTAATCGTAGTAGTACAAGCATGGCTCCCTTGTTTGTTTATATTTTACTAACATGCAGAAGTAACATGTGGTTTCAATTCAGCGAGTGAAATATCTAAACTAGTGATTTTTCATTGATGTATTTCATCTGAATTCCTTTGCAAATGTGTGGGGTATTGCAATAACACAGCACAGAACACCCATGGAACTACAATCAGGAGGCCTGGCGTCACTGAACTAAGCATGAACAAAGCGCGCTCCTCGTGGTCTACTGCACCGTGCGCTCGCTGCCATCTTACTACGCCAGTCAACTTCTTTCGGCTTACTACTACCCAAGCTACCAGCCATCCATGTATAGAGATCAGTGGTGCCAATAGAGGAAGGTTGTCTAGTTGTACTTCGTCTTAAAACAGTAAACACTACCATCTAAAAAGGCAACGTTGTTCGATTGGGAGAAATCTGTGGCTGTAGAGTGTACTATGGATACCGCCAAGATATTGTGGCTGATCCGAAATTATTCCTTTTTCAGTTATAAAAGTACATCCTTGGTTGAACATGAAGTATGTTGTTTTTGTAAGCTAAATAAATTATTTTCGTGTACAGTGCTAGGGAAGAGCTACATCACTGTAGTCCCATATACAGCTAAGCTGTTTCCAAATTTCACTCGTGAAGACATTCTTGGCCATAGGAAATCCATCCAGATCTCATTTATACAGTCAGCGGAGTTAGCCAAGAGCAACTTGATTTATCGTGGTCAAAGTTCAAATCTCTGTCATTACCGAAAACGTTGGGCCTTTCTGTAAGCAAGCTAGGGGATTTGTCAGCAGGCTATATACTGATTCAGTATATCTTTATCTTATATCAGTAATAATTACTGTGGCTATCAACAGATCTTACAAACTGCCTACTTTGTTCAATGTAAGATACGTACTTATCGAGATAATATTTAGGATCACAGTAATGTAAACAAATACAGGGAAAGAAAGAAATATTGCGGAAAGTTCCCCCTAATATGTGTTAATAAATGCATCTATTAAGTATTTATCGTACCGGGCGAGTTGGGCGTGCGGTTAGAGGCGCGCGGCTGTGTGCTTGCATCCGGGAGATAGTGGGTTCGAATCCCATTGTCGGCAGCCCTGAAGATGGTTTTCCGTAGTTTCCCATTTTCACACCAGGCAAATTCTGGGGCTGTACCTTAATTAAGGCCATGGCCGCTTCCTTCCAGCTCCTAGGCCTTTCCTATCCCATCGTCGCCATAATACCTATCTGTGTCGGTGCGACGTAAAGCCACTAGCAAAAAAAAAAAGTATCGTTATGTTAATTACTGGAAATACATCCAAAAATCCGTCAAAATCCGTCAATTCTTTTAAAAAAAGGGCCTTCCTCTACCCGGTATTTCTACATAAAAATTAAAATTAACATTTATCCACCCATTATTAAGGTCTTTATCTATTTTTGTAATAGGGAAGGCAAAATGAACAACATGCTAGATAATGGGCTAAGAGCATTTCCTTCAGCAACAAGGTATTGGAGTAATACATATGGAATATGGTCTATAAGAGGGATGAACAAGTGGGTGAAGTAATCATTCAGGAAGCAGTAAATATGCATGTTCTTAGTTACTCTAGTAGTAAGAAATATCATGCTAATGTAGTCGTTAAGGCTGTGATAGGAAGTAATAAAAGCGCTCTTGAGTTACGAGGAGTATATCAAATTGCTATGAGTATTTCTGCGAGCAAACCAAATGCATTCATCAGCTCTTAATGATGTGGTGAGCAACTAGCTGATTTTAAATTAAAATTTGAAGTGGAATTGGAGAGGACGTTTTAAATAATTGAAGAAAGCTTGAACGTTTAGGGTAAAATACATTTTTACGAGGACATATTTGGTCAAAAGCGGCGCACGACCAGCGTTATCAACAGCCGTATAGATCATAGGTGTACTCTGCCGAACTCATAGTTTCCATAAACCATTGTTGAGTATGAGTTCAGAGGAGTTAGTAAAGTCGGATGATAAAATAGCACAAATAATATTTTCCTTTGAAATGTGTGTGTCTTTCCTTTACGATAAAGTTCCAGATTAGGCTGCAGTGTTGCGAAATAGTGATGTGTTTCCCCATTATACTAACACCCGAAAATCCGCCATAATATTCAAAATTTAAAAATGGCATTAATCTACCCGGTATTTCTATATAAAAACAAAGGACATTTAAACTTCTTTACTTGTCGCTGTTGTTTAAAATAATAATTAATATACATCATCATCATCATCATGGTCTACCCAAAATTCTGCAAATGAGCAGCTGAATTATTCTACTCTGAGGTATGTTGCCATCGTACCAGTTTGCTTGAGAACCTTTTTCTGGTAGTGTACAGTCATAGAGCTCTTCTTCACATAATCAAGACAGGCACATATAGTAAGGTTTGAATTCACTTCACCGTGTCGATTTCAAGTCTGTTTCTGAAGGTGGTTTTCACATTGTTGAACATATTTAAGACAATACAATTCGTAATAATATCCATCAGAAAATCCGACACCCATCAAGCATATATTTTCCCCGCCATCAAGGTTGAAATTCCGCCAGTTTTGGCAAAAATTCGTCAAGTTAGCAGTACTGATATGCTGAGTTGTCCACGTAAGTATTTAGAACGTGGAAAAATCTGACAGAAGAAATGCTGTATTGAAATGTAATTTTAACACTTAAACATAGTACATATTGTAGATCAAACCAATGGTTAAAAATGAAATTCCATGATTTAAAAGATATATATTCAAACAGTCACAAAGTAATTTGAAGAAAACTCACGACATACTGTGTTTTCAATAGATGTGAACTGTTCTCATTCATGTTGCCACATTTTTACCCTGTTTCTCATAGAAGTGAAATTGTATTTTATCTAATAAATAATTTCTCTTGTTTAAAATTCGTACACTAATACACTGATAAGTAAACTTATTTGACTCCATTATGTATATGAAAAAACGTAATTAATGATAATTTGCGAAAAGATAAAGCATTATGTGGGTTGCCCTACGACATAGTCCTAGAATTCATTCGGCTAAATGCGTATCGGGTTAATTTATGGGGCACGGATGACCAGGCATAGGGCTAATCTCTCCTTTCCTACTCAAATTAACATCGAATGAGTAGAACCTTCAGTAAAACTCACTTGAGGTGCTGTGATCGCTTGCAGATGCTTTATAGGTAATACATTGGTGATCTTAAGATGATAAATGGAAAACTAACAACGTGTACGAATAGAAATGGCTCGTACTATTGTTCTGAAAATGAGGAATCTACTGTGTGACAGAAACCTCAGGTTGGAGACACGTCACAACTTCGTCAGATGCTATGTAATATTCAGATCTTCTGTACAGCGCTGAAACCTGGACTCTAAAATGTAACATCATAAAGAGAATAAATGCCTTCGATATGTGGGTGTCCCGAAGGATGTTACGGATCTCGTGGACGGACCACGACTCCAATGCTGCCGTACTCAGACACATGTGGAGGGAACTAATGTTGATGTATACAATCAAGAAAAGAAAGCAACCTACCTTGAGCATATTATGAGGAATGAAAAGTACAACCTACTAAAATTAATCATTCAGGGTAAAATTGATGGACATAGGGGTCCCGGTCGATGGAAACACTCTTGGCTGAGGAACCGATGGGATTGGATAGGACTGGATTCTAGTCGACTGATGAAGCTCCTTCTTCCGTCACATCTCCCCAACCTGTCTGCATCTCTTGGCCAGACAGAGGGCGTCACCCTCTAGGTGGCCCGCCCCACCCCTTCAGGGTGGGGAATGAAAACATTTAATAGATAGACTGATGAGGACAGCCGAAAATCTTACAGACCTCGCTGTGATTATGGCCAACTTTCAGTAATGGAGAAGGCACTACAAGGAGAAGATTATTATTATTATTATTATTATTATTATTATTATTATTATTATTATTATCATCGATGAAGGTCGGTGATCTTTTTAGGTGTTTAAATGTAATAAATCCGTGGTGTAGGCCTGCACATAAAATATTTCCAGCGGAGAAAGATTCCAAATGCCAAACATTATTATCGTATTACTGTAATGTATGATAAGCAATGAAGGGACAATTAATGCATATGTTTTGTATTCTGTATTTCAAAGTAAAGGATGTGCTCCTCGAACAGGAACTGGGGATATGTGTGAGTAGATTATTGCTGTCCTTATTGTCTATATGCGTACTTTTGGGTGGCTAATCCATCCACTCCGTGTGCTTAATGAGGGCAAAGTGTACCTGGAAAACTCCATCCATTGTTCATATGATGTCTGTATTGGCTTACGGCTCTGTATTTGTGAGCAATGATGTATGGATTCGAAGTATACCTGTTAATTTTCTCCGTTTTAGGTCTTTATGATGTTCCTGCTGGTATTATTGTGCTGTTGTCGGTATTCTACGGAACGATATCAGTTCTTGCTGTTGTGGGGAACTCTTTGGTCATGTGGATTGTGGCCACGAGTCGACGGATGCAGAACGTGACCAACTGTTTCATAGCCAACCTGGCATTGGCTGATATAGTCATTGGACTCTTCTCGATACCATTTCAGGTAAGATTAAACACTCTGTCATCTTTCATTAAAGTATTGTCACTTCTCATTATGTGCTTCTAAAATTATTATACAGGTTGAGTACATAGGAAGGTCCACGTCAAATATTTCCATATACGTTAAGGTATCCATACTATAATTCCATATACTTGAACAATTAACTGGAAGGATATGACACGAACAAAGCGATGCACATTGTGACAGCTGAGTGGGGTTGGAGAGAAAGAGGGTAAAGTGGCAGTCGATCACGTGCGTTCAGCGTGTAACCCTATAAAACTAGCGTTCATCAGTCAGCGCTTAAAGGTAGAAAACCAAACCCCATGGTGCAACAGCCCCGAAAGGCCTTATCCTACCAAGCGACCGCTGCCCAGCCCGAAGGCCTGCATATTACGCGATGTCATGTGGTCAGCACGACGAATCCTCTCGGTCGTTATTCTTGACTTTATAGCGCGGGGCCGAAATCTCACCGTCAGATAGCTCCTCAATTGTAATCACGTAGGCTTGAGTGGACCTCGAACCAAGTCACAGAATCTGGTGAAATCTTTGACCTGACCGGGAATAGAACCCGGTGCCTCCGTGAAAGAGGAAGGCTCGCTAAGCCTATACCGCATTTTTTATTAACCTTTCCAAAGTTACAAACCAAATTTCAAATCAATCAATTTAAAAGAAAAACCAACATGACAGTTTAAAGAAATATAGTGAGATGAAAAACCATATGCACACCTGTATAATTGTATACAGTTGGCCGTGCGCATAGAGGCGCGCGGCTGTGAGCTTGCATCCGGGAGATAGTAGGTTCGAGTCCCACTATCGGCAGCCCTGAATATGGTTTTCCGTGGTTTCCCATTTTCACACCAGGCAAATGCTGGGGCTGTACCTTAATTAAGGCCACGGCCGCTTCCTTCCAACTCCTAGGCCTTTCCTATCCCATCGTCGCCATAAGACCTATATGTGTCGGTGCGACGTAAAGCCGCTAGCAAAAAAAAAAATAATAATATGAAAGTGACTGAGGTATGCGCGATGCTAGTAATGCCATTCCTTGTGCAGCCAGTCCCTGTTACGAATGGTGTGAAAACGTTGCTCATAGGGTCGGTTGGTGCATGCATTTCAGTGGGCTTGGCAGACTGATATGTAATAGCAACTTCTGGCTCGGTGAGGAAAGCAACGGGAAACTACCTAACTCCTCATTTCCCTTGTACGCCTCTTCAGCGATGCCTAGGCCGTCTATGACAGCTGATGGCAGAGCTGTTGAGGATCCAACCAGCCTTAGGGCTGAAGACTGAACATACACATACGCAAGCAAAGGAAAATGACCACAACGAATATTGTTCTGATGGACTAAATATCCATATGTGGCTGGGAGGCGCGACCAGTCTTAAGGAAAATAATGGATGGAAAGAACATTGTGAGATATAAACTTTTGCCATAAACTTTTGCCCGAACAGCGACGAGTTCTCCTTATTTAAAACGTTTCGCTTGTCATTGTTTGGCAATATCTGAGTCGAAGTGGTGAAACATGAAAATCCTCAGCCTGTTACCAGTCATTCGACGGAGTCAGGAATGAATGAATGAAGCCCCATCTAGCGGCAAGGATAGGAATTGTACCGGCTGACGAAGCCTCTCGCGCTCTTTTGGGAGAATGATTAATGATTGACAGATGAAATGAAATGATATGGAGAGTGTCGCTGGAATGAAAGATGACAGGGAAACAGAAATACCCGGAGTGACCGGGATTTGAACCACGGAACCCAGCGGTGAGAGGTCGACGCTCTGCCGTCTCAGCCATGGAGGTTCTAATCGAAGAGATATACCACAGTAATTTAATGTAAGAATTTTCTACGTGTAACCATTGTCCTGAAGAAATAGCAGCAGAGAAAATTAAGGTCCCAGAAACCTCAATAATATAGGGAACATTGCAATACAAGAAAAAAAAAAAAAAAAGGAGAAAACAACTGCAACAAGCAGCTGGCGTTAATTGGAGGGAGATGTTTCTGGTTACAGAAATTGTGATTTTTATTATATGTGTACGAGTATATGCCGCTTAATTAGCGCACCACTGTATTTACAATGTAGTTGTGAAAACATATTCGTCCTAGAGGTTTTTTATTGTGTGTTGGTTGCTCAGAATATGTTTAAAAAAAATACTTTCTACTCTCACAGTAGAGCGCTGATACCATTAACGAAACAGTAGCATTAATTTATTTTATGTTATTAGAAGGTAACTGAGTCGTAAAAAAAAAAAACCACTTGCACGACATCTGCAAAGTGAAATGAGAGCTCTGGCTGTCACAGAAATATAAACATTTAGTGTGGGAATCATACAACATGTAACTTACTAAGATTTCTCTTCCAACAGAATCCAATGAGTTTCCCGTGCGATATGCTTCATGTAGGTGTAAGCTTGCAAATAGGAGACATTTAACTCGAAACCCTTACCACCCCAGTCCTAGCGTTTTTCTATCCCATTATTGCCGACGTATTGGTGCGAAGTTACACTTCTAGCAATATGGCTTTCCATGTGCTTGTACTAACAGGGTACGTGTGTCCTAAAAGTAATTAAAATTAATTTGTTAAATAAATAAATACATTCATTAAATACTCCTACTAAAATATACGAAGCGTACTTGGTTGAATTTTGTGACGTATTTTGCTGGCCTCACGTACACATAGTTCCACTTTTTAAAATCTAACGCTTTAGGGGCCACAAGTGGATTGTGTATTCCTGGCTGCATGAGCTGTTCTTTCCGAATGGAAATTTCCGGAAGGCCCCTATTTCCTAAGTTCACTTCAACGAATACAAATTTTTCGAAAGTAATTTTTCCCGAAACTCCTTAAATTCGAATATATTTGGAATTTATTTCATTATTGTTCCTGCTGAGTTACAGAAATGACTGAATTATAAAAACCAAGGTATACAAAGTGGTATACTACAGTAACTTAATCTAGGAAGGTTAATTATTGCAAGTTATGAATCTCATTATAAAACCGTATTGGATTTCAGAATAAGAAGTTATTATTATATTAATAAAAACCACCTTTCCAATTCACAATAGTCCTTTATATTTAGGATAAAACCATTAATAGATATTACAATTAGGACATGTTTCGCTCATGCTTAGTGAGCATCATCAGCTAGAAATAACTTAATCCAGGGTGGGTCAGGGCCCTGATCCCGGTATATATAACGAAAAAACGTCTAATATTACATTGATAAAATACGAATTTTAACAATTTAAAAATAATCAGTAAGATTATATTATATCCGTTGAAACAAATATTGACCATTAAAATTGCTTAAAATGTAAGTGGAATGAATGACATGATGATGTTGCAATGATATGTAGTGATTAATTGTTCGTATAAATCGATGACCATAATAATCTTCGCTCAATGGCATTAGACTGCTTATAACTAAAAACAGTTATTCATATAAGGGTAAGCTCTTGTAATGAACTATGATGTTATTTCATAAAATAGACGTGATAAGGAATGCTAAAATCACATATATTGGTTGAAAAACGAACTGCACACATGGATAAAACGTCGTCTAGATCGGCGTAAATAACCTTATGAGACTCCCTCGCGTTTTTTTCAAACATTATTATTATTATTATTATTATTATTATTATTATTATTATTATTATTATTATTATTATTATCATCGTGGTTGGTGGATCAGCAGAGGTGAAAGAAGGTGCCGGGATGAATGGGTCTAACTACAGAATCAAAGTTAATTTAAAATTTTAACAAAGGTTATATTTTCCAGAAAACAATAGAAATTTGATAGCTTTTCACATTAGGGAAATTACAAATACATAGAAATCTAAAAACAAAACTTAGAAGGATCCAGGAATTTTAACTCTCATTGGCTACAAGCCCGTAGTTTTACAAAATTCGAGCTCCTAACCCAACGCCCAAACTTGTTCAAGGGCAGAAATCCCCTAATATCATGGAACACTTGCTCCCACTTTACAATATCTAGCCTCCCAGAGGCCTTCTTATAACACTAGAAAAGAGCTCACACGCTCTCAGTTTTTCAAGCCTATTCAAGGCAATATCAGACTTTACAATTACCTGCCATCAAGGCACAACTTACACAAATGAAATGGGGGTATCTCGTACCCTACCTACTGGGCCTTAGCAGAAAAGGAACAGGTTAAGTAAATGGCTCGAAACACCCAGTTGCATGGAGGCGTGTACTTGCACTCCTAAATCTGCATTCTTAAAACCTAAAAGGCACTAGGCCGATGAAACAAGAGCTATTCCCAAACTATGGAGGTGACTCGTATAAGAATAATTTAAGACATTACAGAAAGGAAGAAAACGAGTTACAGAACGTAGTCACCTCAAACCAATATGAAGGGGAGCTCGAGAGGGTAAATCACTCTCTATCCCCGAATTACAGTTGCAGATTTTATGAAGTTTTTACATAAGCCGGCAGAAAATTACAGTTTTAGAAAAGTAGGTTACATGGTAAAAGTTTCGGACCTTTCCCGCGGGTTAAACTGCTGAGCTATCAAGAAAAAAAAGGTGTTAAACGGCCATTACCTTACTGAAGGACTACTGCCTGATGAAAGAGGCACCTCCCGCCTCCTGCTTCACATACACACACACTTAGTAGATGTTGATCAAATGGCCAAGAGCCGTGAAAATGCGCACTTTATAAACCCTCGGGGAATTATGAATAATCAAGCCACACCCTCTTACTTTCATTGGCTAGCGTAAGTTACACACCAAATCGAAGAGGAAGCCTGTGATAGGTTAGAAATTAATTACAGAAATTCTAGATTGGCTAAATTCAAAACTGGTGGAAAGAAAAGATCAATATTGCCAACCCAAAAATGAATGAACATAATTTAGTAAAGAACAAACTTATGAATACAAAATTTCTTCAAATCAAGTTCCTTCACTTCGCACCAGGGTGCATGATCATAGTTTTTGTAGTGACATCTGTTGCAGAAAGTCCAAACTTCTTGATAAATGGTAAACAAAACACGTCAAATTTCATACAGTACTGGAAACTTCACAATCACAAAATTAAGGTGGTGACATCTTCAGAGTAAAAGTTTAAGTTGGTCTAGTTCCAAATTAAGAGTTTCTCCAGTAGAGGAGTTCTATTTGGCGCCAAATTTAAATGTGCGGTGTAGAGGTGTACCGCCCGGTACAATTATTATTATTATTATTATTATTATTATTATTATTATTATTATTATTATTATTATTATTATTATTATTATTATTAATATGATTATGTGTAGATAGTGTATTAATACGGCCTTTAAATTCCAGCAACTGACACACATACTGTTCTTCCTTTCTCTTCCTTTCTTACAGGGCACACCCGATTTATGTTATTCACCTACGAGATCAGTAGTTCTCCAATTGAAGCCCAATATTAATACACTACCTACACATAATAATAATAATAATAATAATAATAATAATAATAATAATAATAATAATAATAATAATAATGTTTGAAACAAAACGCGTGGGAGTCCCATAAGGTTATTTACGCCGATCCGGACGACGTTTTATCCATCTGTGCAGTTCGTTTTTCAACCAATATATGTGATTTTAGCATTCCTCATCACGTCTATTTTATGGAAAAAACATCGTAGTTCATTACAAGAGCTCACCCTTATGTGAATAACTGTTTTTAATTATAAACAGTCTAATGCCATTGAGCGAAGATTATTATGGTCATCGATTTATACGAACAGTTAATCACTACATCGTATGATTGTATCATCTTCATGTCATTCATTCCACTTACATTCTAAGCAATTTTAATGGTCAATATTTGTTTCAATGGAGATACTTTAATCTTATTGATTATTTTAAATTGTTAAAATTCGTATTTTATCAATGTAATATTAGACGTTTTTTCGTTATATATACCGGGATCAGGGCCCTGACCCACCACGGATTAAGTTATTTCTAGCTGATGCTCACTAAGCATGAGCGAAACATGTCCTAATTGTAATATCTGTTAATGGTTTTATCCTAAATATAAAGGACTATTGTGTATTGGAAAGGTGGTTTTTATTAATATAGTAACTTCTTAAGGTTAATTATCTTTTCTATGCGTTATCCATTGTTATATTTTTAACTCCTGCAGACATATCAACAGGGGCAATGAAGGTGGCAGAATCTCACAAGAAAGAGAATGTTACAGGGGGAAAAAAATGAGAAATGGCATCAGCACAACAAGTGCAACAAGTAGCAGGCATTAACTTGAGGGAGGTATTCGTTGTTACGGAAACTGAGATATTTATAACATGTGCCTGTGTATGTGTCGTTTAATTATAGCGCACCGCTGTCCTTAACCATGTAGTTAATGAAGTACATTCAGCCGGCGTCTTTCTTCCTTGTAAGCTGTTCACAGCATAACAAGAAATTTTAAAAATCCTCATCTTAAAGAGTTCTTCATTGTTTTCTTGACATTACCCTGACACTCCGCTCCATTATGAATTTATTTGCCATTGCTCGATGTATTCTTTTGTAATTCTGACGGAGCTGAGGAAAAGTCCGGACGATGCTCAAATACGCCAGTCTCGTGTCGGCAGACTTACCGACACGTAAAAGAACTCCTGCGGGGCAAAATTCTGGCACTTTGGCGGCTTCGAAAAACAGGAAAGTAGTTCGTGGGTAGTAAAACTAATAACAATAGCATTATATTCGCGTATTAATACTGTATCATGTTCAGCTCTTTGCAAATGCAGTAACTCTCAGTAGCGGCGATAGGGAATTAGTAGTCGGTGGGGGATGGGGACAAAAATGTACAGACAACAAAAAGTATCCGGTTTGTGGGGATATAGCAGCTTTGGGGGGGGGGGGGGGTGGAGGGGTGATATATACATCCAAACTAAAATAAAAAAGAAGTACAAAATCGTAAGTGGGTGAATGTCGACGGAGAGCGGGAGAATCATACCTCAATGTTAATGACCTTGACAAAAGATATACGCTTGCTACCCTTCTTCACAGCACATGCAAACTTTATTCTACTTGCTGTGGCTCTATACAAATCTGTTAGCAGCGACAAACGAAATTTTGCGCGAATTTCCGCTGTTCATTTTGTTATTAAAGAAAATAAAGGAAAGAATTAAGTGATACGGCAACAAGACTTGTACAAATTGCCTTTATTAATAATCCTAAAAGTTCCTAGTTTCAGTCGATTAAAATGGAATTAAATGTTTTTTATCCACATAGTGGATATATATACATGTATATGGTTCAGTTTTCGTGACGACGATACTGTATCAACAGTGCCGTAAAAAGTGAATTAAAGTAGCAAATATTTCTGGTAGATTAAAGAAAGACGCTTAATTTTTCTGGTCCTTTTTTTTTACTATTGGCGTTTCGTCGCACCGACACGAAGAGGTCTTATGTCGGAAGGAAATGGCTAGAATTGGAAAGGAAGCGTACGTGGCCTTAATTAAGGTACAGCCCCAGCATTTTCCTGGTGTGAACATGGAAAACCACGAGAAACCATTTTCAGGGCTTCCGACAGTGGGGTTCGAACCCATTATCTCCCGAATGTAAGCTCAGCTGCGCGCTCCTAAGCGCACGACCAACTCGCTCGGTTTTTTTCAGGTCGTGAGGAAGGTGTTTTGGTGGTAGATAATTGTTACTAGTGCACAGTAAATCCCTCTAGACTTTGAGAGAAATGTGAATCTAGTAAGAGGTCATTTTTAGAGCTAGGAATTTTAAGTATAAAATGTTAGTTTAAAAGGTACAAAGGAGGTGCTTTAATTTAGTCGGAGATGATGCAAGAAAGGTGCAAATTTAAATGTTAAAATTCATATAATAATCCCCAAGACCTATTTTACAGCCTATATAAGGACACAAATTTCACTCATGTTATCATGTATTAAAATCTTCCTAAAACAAGTCCCGGAACACAATGTTGTTAAAATCGCACTTCCAAAATAGTGCAAGCTGATAGTTCAACAATCACCAGGTTCGTACTCAATTTCCCGATTAGTACAGTTAGGGAGCCTACGATCCTAGCGGCGGATTGAGGAATTACATAGAACCAAGCCAGAAGAAACGTTCGGTTTTTTTCTTGTTTAATTTCTTTAGAAATAAAATTCAGCAAAGTATCCAAAAATATACGAAACAAGTGGGAATTGGTGCTGACATTGACAAAAGGTGCAAAAAGGTGCTTGCATCGAGAAAAGATGGAAGAAAGGTGCAACTAAACCACAGTTAGGATTGTTCATTTTATGTTTCTTTTGCATGACAAGCTACAAGCTAATTTGGGAATTTTAATAGCAAAAAATAAATAAGGTACACCACCTAAAATTCACAGCTCTAGTCATGTTCTGAGATTATATCAATTTCGAAACTTCCTACTTCTTTTTGTGAGATTTAATCCCGTTTAACAACATTTTCGACTGTTCTCTATACAGCTGTTGGGACGCTGGTTAATTTCATGCGAAATGTGGTGCACTAGACTTTCCGAAGACCCTGTAGTGAAACGGAAGGTATTTTCGTATTGATCTCTGGAAGTGTTTCCCCGCGGTATCCAATTATAATTCCATATGACCACTATCCTCTCCATGTTACTCGTTAACTGAGTATTAACGTGATACTGCCACACATGCTAAATACACTGAGATATCGACTTCGATTTTTCAACATCGTTAGATTCCATTGCCATTCCTGTCTCTCTTTTAGTTCCAGGCGGCGTTGCTGCAGCGGTGGAACTTGCCGTACTTCATGTGCGCCTTCTGTCCCTTCGTGCAGGTGCTCAGCGTAAATGTAAGCATTTTCACACTGACCGCCATCGCTGTGGACAGACATCGAGCTATTCTCAACCCTCTCAGGTAAGTCAGTACATCACATTGTTAGACAAAATTTTTTTTTGAAATCAAAATTAAATTTTATGTGTACTATATCTTCGATATTCGATAGGATTCGCTGTCGATAATACTACTCTCACTCGATTCTTTACTTTCCATTTTGTTCTACTATTTATTGTAGCTATAATAGTTATAATTCACCTCTTATTCCTCCATCAAACAGGATCAAATAACCCTTTAGGTCTAAACAGAAATTCAGATAAAATTCCATTCCACCCTTATTTCTCCTTCAAGGACATTTTTTTTTACAATCTGGATTAATGTGAGCTTGCTAATTAATAAGATGAATTATTTTTCCGAATTAACTAAAAAATATTTTCGAATTTGAAAATTAAAAACTTGAATAGCGTACCGTAGAAAGGTTTTCTGTTAAAACAACTAACACATACGATGCTGCCTTACGAAATTTACTAAGCTTATAGTGCCTTCTCCAGTTATCGAGATATTTTCGGGTGGTAACCCGTGAACGTTGATGGTATGTAAATATATACTAGGTATAGTTGACTCATAAATGTCCTGCGTCCCCTTATCGATTTTGTTAGTTTTGTAAGTGATTCCACAAATAGAATTGTAGGTTCGACCGTTTCTGCCTGACCTTTAGGTCGATTAATTACTGTTGATAGGATAAATATTTCCATTGTTAGCACTGAACGTGCACCAGATTTTACGGGTAAACGATTGTTCTTAAGTGTTAGTTCTCACGATTTGTAAACGTTTGACAAAGATAGATAAGACGGACAGGGTACATCTTGAGACACCCAGGAATTGTTCAGTTAGTTCTTGAGGAAAGTATAGTGGGTCAGAAGAATGGGAATAGATTGGATTGGAGTAGATGTAGGATGGTGTTGTTACGTAGAACTGTAAAAGTTGGCACTGAATAGGGTGGAATGAAGGGCTAAATGACTGACGACTCAAATAACAACAAGAACAACAACACCAACAAAATAAAACGTATAAATTATTCCTTCCTACAACTAATATTGTCGCAAGTGAATGTGTATGATACTCACGAGCAACCATTCTCATTTCGAGGTAGCTAAAGCACATTGCTGTTAATATAATTGAAGAAACTGTAACACGGTTTACTGTAGTTCGCGTATGCAATAATAGCTACAAATGAAAAAAAAAATGTACGGAGTGTAAGAATGTAAGTTTGAACTTTATGTCGATCATGTTTGTACACGTGGCGATTCAATTTACGTCTTTCAAAAGTGGTATACATCAAGGCTCTGAATGGTTATCTACACCGAAGAATTTTTCCTTTTTATTTAGATAGAGTGAGCATTCTCTCCCCTACGATTGCGGACTAAGAGGCAACTAAAATATGTGTGTGTGTAGCAAAAAGGCTCTTAACTCTTGGTAGACTCTCGGTTGGCGCTCAGGGCACCGTGTCATTGTTTCCTCTTACATGTGCCATAAGCCTCACATTCGTTTTTCCATCTGAACTTCCCCAATTCCAGTTCTGACGGTAATAACGTTGCGGAGCGTAGCCAATCTTTCATTTTACCCACTACAAATCGTCCTTTCTCCGCAGAGTCGGAACTCTTTCACGTATCCCCCTCCACCCCCATTTCAAGTCAGAAGTGAATGTTTTCCCAGTTGAACTTCGTCTTTAAACAATTATCACTACTACCCATACCAACAGTCCAGTGTATATAGTACGGTGGCTCGTTCTTCATTCACTGCTTAATGGTGCAAGTTAAAAGTCGCCTTTGATCATTTTATGGAACTAACAATGGCAACTTTGTGAATAGAAACATCTGTCTCCTATAAATCATCTTACTATTGTGCCCTACTGGACTCTGAAGTTCCGGCCACGCGAAAGCCGGTCTCGAACCCAGAGTACGGTAGTGAAAGAACTCTCACAAACGTGAGCTGGTGCACATAGTCTTACCTGAACACATTCCTCTTCACTCAGTCGAATCAGCAATCTTCTCAGGGATAACATGGGTATAACGGGGCAACAAAAGATAAACAAGAGGATATGTGACAAATCAGGTAAGATTCGGCTAAATTAAAATAAAATAAAAATATCTAAACTCGCTGCATTCAAAGTTTAACAAATAGGGATTTATTACAAAATTACAAAATTGAATTATTTACAAAGGATAGAGCTTTTCATAATGACAGGGTAAAATAACGCTGAGTCGAGTGTAACCAGTTCACTGCCTTCACGAAAACTGTTGTGCTGCAACAAGCATGTTACAATAGTGTAAGTAACGAAGTTTAGAAAGATGGATATCTGCTTACACTCATAAACAGTTATTCCCATGAAATTTACAATGCCTCGCGGCGTCGAACCCCGGTGCAAACAAAAATCACCACAAAATGTACAATGACCTGACTCGGTCACGAACCCTAGTCCCATGACGATTAAGGCGTCAAAGATACCAATGCAAACAAAATAAAAAGGACACAATCAACATATACACGTGTGTAAGTATCAAACGGGCCAGTGTTAACATCTTACGTAAAACAAATAGGACATAAAAAGATTCTCACTCTGCTTTCAAAACATGAAGGTCGTTTCTTCCCCCCTGGCACCCTTGACAAACTGCAGACGACAATAACCAATTCTCAAGACTGTGACGTCCGGCGTAGCCCCTCACCCCTGTAACCACTTCACCAGCGACAGTCCACATAATTGATGGGCTCAGCTGACTGCCAGAAAAACATCTCGCCTCTCAAAATACCTCACGTAACCTGGCTGCTAAAAAGTGCCTTTTTAAATACACCTGGGCGATCTGCCCTCATCTCAATATCCCCAGCGATATAACTCATCTTATTTCCGCCTCCCATGGGCTCAACCTTGATACGACAAAGACACAAATCAATATGCGATAAACACATGGCCATACTAGGCCTCTCCAATACATACTCTCAACTGCGCTGGGCTCTCTCATATCAATCGCAAATCTTATTTCTGCCTCTCATGGGCTCATATCTCTCAAATATTCGGACTCGCTCGCTCTATTAGTGAATCTGGGTGAATTACTGGTTACGTCTTGGTCACAACTATACACGTCTACGTCTGCCGAAACAAATGCCTAAATGCGATATTTAAAAAAAAACATATCTGTAAGACTAACCTCCTATGACCACAGGAGTTCGATCAAACCCATAAAATCACACGTACGTTAAAATAACACAATCAAAGTGAAATATGAACACGCTAACAAGGACTCTACAAATAACATCTACCTTAATGTACGGGGTTCGAGTTTGAGGCCTAGCTCTAAATTACAAGGAAAATTGTCCTACCATAACTAATCTGACTGACGGCCCCCATATTCCTATCTAAATTTAAATGACATGCTTGAAACAGAATTGGAAAGCTCTGACCTTGTTATCGATGACAGTACGGAGCGGCCATCCCTGCGGACCACTGAATCTACCACCTCATGGTGGACTGCGGGGCTGGCATCAGATACTGTTGACCACTTGGAGACATTCTTTCTTGTGTTGCGTCTTCGTACAGCTCCCTCTGTAGTTGGAAGGTGTCCCCTTCGATGTTGTGCTGATCAGGTGCTCCCAACGTTCCTGGATCGATGCCCGTTGTCGTGTTGGCTTCAGCTCCTGGTTGTGACTTCCTTGCAATGACGATGTCAAACACTCGTACTGACTTGATGCTGGGGTAACTGAAAATAAATTCATATATTACAGACTGTCCAAACTCGATGCCTGTCTCCATTACAATCGTGTCTCACACGTCACATTGACCAAGTCTCGTTCAGAGTTTTAACCTGGTACACAATAGTTTCTTCACTCCTCTCAGTCACTGTTCTTTCACCCTATCACACGGACAACATATAGTTTCATAATTCCTAACCTGAGCCAATATTAATTCTAGCCTTTCGTCCGTAATACCTTGACCTCATAAAAATATGAAGCTACTAGTTCATTAGTCTCTTATAAGCAGTATCTCATCTCCCCATAGCATATTCTCACAGGTAAAATCTTAAATTCAGCTGAATATTCAAGTTGATTACTTACTTCCTTGCAGAAATAGCAGTACGGGTAGTAGGTGTAGCTCGAAGACAAAGCGTTGTTCTCAGTACCAACACGCAGTATGACGACTCGTTCAGACAGCCTTTTGGTCCAAGAATGACCCTGATCTGCCCGGCGGCCTTAATTTATAATTCTGGATAGCGTCATCAAGCCGCTTGGCTGCGTGCACTCTTAGCGCGCCCGGGAAGTTTTTCCCGCATTAATTATATCATGAGCTCTAATTAGCGAATGCATTAATGAATGCAGCCCTAATGCATATCAAAATAAAGCAGAAATAATACAGGTTGCAATTCTTGTCTCAAATCCAATGCAACTCTTCCGTAACCAAAGATATTAATTTATTTCTTTCTTCCCTCCAATAATAAGTTTAGCCGGGATCTGGGAAGCGTCCCCAATCTTCATCAAGAGGCTTGGCTTGGGACATAACTCCTTTTAATGAGTTCTGGAGATTTCTCATAATAACACTCGCGCTCACTTCACATAAGAACGCTTCTTCTGGACCCCTTTATGACATATACTGTAAGACATTGGCTTCGTGGGTGGCCTAGTGTGCTTCCAATATCCAATACTCAAATTAATACAATTGTCCCAATGAACAGAATGGTTCACTATTGCGACGCAAATATTTTTCTCACCGCGAAAATTTAAAATTCCCATCGTTCTCCTGTGCAGAATGTGTTTTCCATTCCTTCCTAGCCTGTTGACGTCCATTCCTGAACGTAAGCCTTTTCCTTTCTCTTCCATATCGACTTGTGATGGAGAGTGATAATCCAGTACTTTCCTGCGTGGCGTTGAACGTCACTCCTGCATCTAGTGGATGGTATGGCAACACTTCTCCTTTTTTTTTTTTTTTTTTTTTTTTGCTAGTTGCTTTACGTCGCACCGACACAGATAGGTCTTCTGGCGACGATGGGACAGGAAAGGGCTAGGAGTGGGAAGGAGGCGGCCGTGGCCTGGTGTGAAAATAGGAAACCGCGGAAAACCATTTTCAGGGCTGCCGACAGTGGGGTTCGAACCTACTATCTTCCGAATCCTGGATACTGGCCGCACTTAAGCGACTGCAGCTATCGAGCTCGGGCAACACTTCTTGACTCCATTGACGTACTCCATCAGAACCTCGATCATTCTGAGGTGCTCTTCGCTACGTGAAGTGTCCACCTCCAGTTCAGTCTTGCCACATGCTCTTATTATATCGACGATTCGAGTCCTCCTTCTGATATTTTTATTTCGGACTCGCTCTCACAGATTTATTCCAAGCATAGAGATCTCCATCGCTCCCTGACAGACTTTGATGGTGGTGGTGGTGGTGGTGATGATGGTGGTATTTATTGTTTTAAGAGGAAGTAGGCCTACAACTAGGCAACCATCCTCTATATAACAGTAATCAGAGGGAAAAATGGAAGAGTTCCGACACTTCGAGAAATAAAGATATCGGCCATAGAAAGACAAAGGCGTGAAAAAGAATGTCTCCCTAGGTCTCGAGTGCTCTAATACAGTCGGGGTCGGATGGGATAGATGAAAGTGAGGAGTCTGGCACAAGTAAGAGGAAGCAATGCCAGGACTCAGCTAAGGGCCCCGTGGTCACCAACCCACGCACCAAAGTTCAGAGCTCGTGGAGTCCATTTTAGTCGCCTCTTATGACAGGCAGCGGATACCGTGCGTGTTATTGTATCACCCCCACCCACAGGGGATTGGCAGACTAAGGCGGTTCCCGACATTCACGCTGTAAGTAACAGTTTTCCATTAGCAGCTAACATTTTGTACGAACCCTTAGTGTGATACTTTCAATGGTACGAACAGCATTGTGCGTTCCCAACCCCGAAGTGTAATAGGTTTCGCATCAGAAAAAATCAAAATTGATGACAGATTCCAAAGATATCAATACTTCAAATTCACACTCTCACTTCCGACTTCAGAATAGACTCAAGAGTAAATAATACCAGCACTGGAGGTCAGTAAGAAGATTTTAAGAATATTACAGACAGAAAAAGATATTAACAAGAGCGTTTTCAATCTCCGTTTCTGTTTGCTTTTATAAACTCAATGCAATAAAGCGAAGTGCATGTCTCTTTTCTCTATTTCGCTGGAAGATATTGCGACATGTCAGTCCCATCAGTGTCTACTGCATGACGAAGACAGATGCGACGTTGAATCGATATCAACTGCCGATGTATCCGGCTTTCTAATTTGATGATATTAGACGGAAGTTCGTCTTTACAGAGTGATATGACGGCCGAAGGCGGTCTATCGTGAAATCTTACGTAACAAAAACGATAGTGGATGAAGAATTTTGGTTAAGAAACGGATTTCAAACAATTAAACTGACAAATACTGCAGAAGTATTTTTCTTTCTTTTTTTTTTCTATTTGCTTTACGTCGCACCGACACAGACAGGTCTTATGGCGGCAATGGGAGAGGAAAGGCTTAGGAATGTGAAGGAAGCGGCCGCGGCCTTAATTAAGGTACAGCCCCAGCCAGCATTTACCTGGTGTGAAAATGGGAAACCACGGAAAACCATCTTCAGGGCTGCTGACAGTGGGGTTCGAACACACTATCTCCCGGATGCATGCTGACAGCTGCGTGTCCCTAACCGCACGGTCAACTCGCCCGGTCTGTAAATATAAAAGGAAGAGATAAATATATATACAGTGTACCGGTAGAGTACAAAACACAATTCCCGGACAGAAACCAAATGTACCGAACGAGTGCCTACGCTATCTGGGACGTAACTGTAGAGCTCGCAATCGGGAGATAGTGGGTTCGATCGCCACTGTCAGCAGCCCTGAAGATGGTTTCCCGTAATTTCCCAATCCCACACCAGGTAAATGCTGGAACTGTACCTTAATTGAGGCCATGGCCGCTTCATCCATAAGCCTAGTTCATTCCTATGCCGTTGTCGCCATAAGACCTGCCTGTGACAGTGCGATATAAAACATTTCTTTAAATATAGGCAACAAACACGATATTTATTCACAAAATGAGTACTGAAGTTGGCTTCCGGCTCCTTGACGAATTGTTCAGCATAGTGGCTTTCGGGTTTCATTCCCAGTGGAGTCCGGATTTTTAACTGTTAATCATTAAGTCACCAAAATAATCATTACACACCTTCCGCATAAGGTTGTGTCGGTAAGGGCATCCGTCCGTTAAATTGGGCCAAATCCACATTAGTACCGATTTTGATAAATTGGCGAAAATGCTAGAAGAATACTAAAGTTGGTGGCATCTGAAGATGTTTAAGTGACTGCCATCGTAATGTACAGGCCGTACTGCAGAAAGCGCGCCAAGCTCATCAGCTGATCAATTGAGGCGAGCTAAGCGAATGTTACAAATTGTACTTGTGAATGTAATACATAAGGATTGGGGGCATTATTATTATATTGTGACTGTTAAAAGACATAAATTTATTTTTACGAATATTGCATGTTTGTTCTTTAAATGTATCACATCAGGATTGACGTAAACACTTATTATTAAGATAATGAGACCTCATGGTTTAGGTTAGTTATGGTATCTTCACGTGGTGAGTAATATAAATTCAAGGGACCTAACAATTCTCGTGGAATTTATTCCTTTAATTGTTATCGTATAACACGTTTTTGTGGAAATATAATGCGTTACAAATTTAAATACAGTGCGTGAAAGTTCGCAGTTGTCACAATGCTAAGAACTTGTGCGTACCACGGCGAAAATACAACTATACAGGTAAATATACATTGGTATTTTCATTTTCCTCGTATGAGTGCAGGTTACCTTTATGAAAAACGAAAATCCCAACCGAAATAAAGGAGCAGCCTCTGTTTCACTCATTTTTCAAAGCTGATGAGTTCTGCTTTTGACTTTCTTGTTACACAGAATCACAGCAAGCCGTTTTATTGACACACAACAAGGATAAAAGTGGGCAGTAACCAACTGAACCTACATATGGTTATTTCCTGGGTTAGTAATACTGAGTACGCGCTGCCTTTCCTACCCAAAATTAATGCGAAACGAAAACGGTAAAAACAATTCCTCGGCAATTTCCATGAATGTTGGAGAAAACAAGAACTGATTAAAGATATTCCAACAGTAAAGTCCATTGTGGAGGAATGTTAGCAATCTCGGCTTAACCACCGCAGAATATTATCTTTTGCGTCACATATTCTCGTGAAAGTGGATTCACAGAGCTCGTCTACCTTTTTACATATCTATGAACTTTTTAATATAGACATAACATAGTTGTGAAGGCAGAGACAATTGTTTTCTTTTAGCACTTATGGATCTGGATATTTTTTAAAAATATTAAATTTCTAGCGTGAATGAGACTTGCCTATAGCCTATAACCTAATGATGCAATTAAATTGACAAACACATAGCAGTGTGTGTCATGGTAAGTGTTTTACTGTACATCAACATTTTCCAAAGAAGGTTATTGAAGTAGTGGAGGTAATTTACATTCCATTCATCAGTTTAAAGAAAAAAGTGTATTCTGTCAATAAATAAATATAAATATTTTCGTCTATAAAGTTGTACTTCCCCGCGCCCCAACTTAATGGCTTTGAACGTCTCATAAAATAATACTTAAAGAGAGTTGATCTGTATCCAATGTTCAGTCTGTTAAGAAGTTTGTTAAATCGTTATCATAGCCATTATTTTTATTTATTTATTTATTTATTTATTTATTTATTTATTTATTTATTTATTTATTTACTTATTTATTTATTTATTTATTTATTTATTTATTTATTTATTTATGTATTTATTTATTTATTTATTTATTTATTTATTTATTTATTTATTTATTTATTTATTTATTTATTTATCTAATGTTGAACATTGCAGGATTTCGCCCATTTACAAGATCCAAAATACACAAATAAGAATTGCACTACTAAATGATCATTAAGTACAAACGGAAGAATACAATGAATTATCCAATTCAGGTTTTAGGATTCCAAACAAGAGAAAGTTGATAGTACAATAAAAAATATGTAGTTACTACAGTAATTATTACAGTGGAGCCTAGTTATGAAGTTAAATTATAAGAACAGTCTTAGAAGAGAGAGTACGAAGTAAACATGGCACAATGTGCAAAGGAATATTCCGAGAAAAGAACTAGAAAGTTTAACTTATTGATAATTACAAAACTGTGAATTTAAATCTTATCTTACACATATAAAAATGTATGTATGTATATATGTATGTATGTATGTATGTATGTAAATGACACATCTCCTCCTAAACCACTGGAGCAATTTCAATCAAATTTTGAACACATATTATTTGCTATCCGGAGACGAGCACTGTGGGGGTAAGCCACCTCTAAGCCCCCTTAGGAGTGGGGGGTTAGGGGTGTCAGGTAAAAAAAATAATCGAAAATAGTGTCGAATCCGTAGTTTTCGGGGTCGCTGAGGTGAATAGTGACACACCCGATTTTTAAAAGTCAAATTTCTGCTCCCATTTGGGTGGGGGGCGAGGGGGGACTGATGATGGATGTATGTGTGTAAATGACACATCTCCTCCTAAACCACTGGAGCAATTTCAATCAAATTTTGAACACATATTATTTGCTATCTGCAGACGAGCACTGTGGGGGTAAGCCACCTCTAGCCCCCTTAGGGGTGGGGGTTAGGGGGGTCAGGTAAAAAAATAATCGAAAATAGTGTCGAATCCATAGTTTTTGGGGTTGCTGAGGTGAATAGTGACACTCCCGATGTTTTAAAAGTCAAATTTCTCCCATTTGGGTGGGGGGGCGATGGGGGACTGATATATAAAATCTAACGAAAATAGTGTCGAATACATAGTTTTCGGGGTCGTCGAGGTGAATTGTACACTTCGGATTTTTAGTATCAGGAGACAAGCCACGTGGGGATAAGACAGCCCAGGAAACCTTAGGGGCAGGGGGAGGGGGCAAGGGGGTCTGATATACAAATTAACGAAAATAGTGTCGAATGCATACTTTTCGGGGTCGCTGAGATGAATAGTGGCACTCCGGGTTTTTAAAAGTCCAAGTTCAGCCCCATTGGGGGTGAGGGGGGAGTGATATATAAAAATAAACGAAAATAGTGTCGTACATAGATTTCGGGGTCGCCGAGAGGAATCGTACACTTTGGATTTTTAGTATCAGGAGATAAACCACGTGGGGGTATGACAGCACAGGAACCCTTAGGGGCGGGGGTGAGGGGGTCAGATATGCAAATTAACGAAAATAGTGTCGAATACATACTTTTCGGAATCGTTGGGATGAATAGTGACACTCCGCATTTTTAGTATCAGGAGACAAACCACGTGGGGGTATTACAGCCCAAGAAACCTGGGGCAGGGGGGCATGGGGGCTCAGATACAAAAATCTGTAAATGTAGTGTTGAATTCATACTTTTCGTGCTCGCTGAGATGTATAGTCACACTCCGAAATTTTTTTAAGTCCAAGTTCATCCCCCTTCGTGGTAGGGGGCGATGGGAGAGTGATATATGAAAATAATCGAAAATGTCGAAGCCATAGTTTTCGGGGTCGCTGAGATGAATAGTAACACTCCCGATTTTTTTAAACTCAAATTTAACCCCCTTTAGGGGGAGGGGGAGTGAGATATAATAATCGAATATACTGCCTAATCCATAGTTTTGCGAGTCGCTGAGATGAATAGTAACATTCCGGATTTTTAAAGTCCAGCTTCAGAAAGGGTGAAAAAATAAATTGTCAAAAATGCCCCCCTTTGGCATAGAGAGTGAGAAGGTGTGAAAAAATAAATTGTCAAGAATGCCCAAGGTAATAGACGTGTGTATGTTCCAGTATGACTTTCAAGTATGACTTACTACCTGGACAACATATTGTGGGAGTAAGACGCCCCTAGAACCATTTCGGAAGCGGGTGAAATATGTAATCCATATTAATAAATAGAAGTCAGTTTGGCGCGATCTATATATACTGTACTATACATATATAAATTAAGGCATAAAAATGAAAACAGACTTGAATTAATGAAACCATTCTAGGCATCCTAGAAACTTAAAACTTGGTACCAGATAACTTGATGACTTCAGGATCCCTAGAAAAATCTAAAATTCTCAAAATTCTCTGAGAGGGACACGTTGGGAGTTTCAAATCTGCATAAGAACACAGTCGGTGATATTTATCCTGAACAATAACCTATAGGTTTCATGGGCTTAAAAGTTTCCTTAAAGTCCTAATTTTTAACCCCCTCCCCCATATCAAGATGGCAGCACAATCTCCCAGACGAGTTAGAAAATAGAAATTTGGCAAACATTATATCTTTTTGCCTGTAACCGATGGAAAATTTACGAGATGTTTAAAAAATTTATTTTCCCCCCAAAAAAATATCGAAATATGGAGGCAATTTTAATGACGGTGCAGACCTTCCTTTCCAGGTATTTGGTGGCTAAACGGTAAGTCGTATCAAAAAACGGATGGCATACTCTCCATTCAATTTGGAGTGATCTACAACTTTGGTCCTATGACATTTTGTCGTATCTCTATCGCTTATGTTAAATTTGGCTCTATTTCTGGATTTACGTAAATTTTGCACTTTGTACACGTAAAATTGATGCTTTGATTCACTTATAGGAAAGAGGGGTCATCAAATTCTACACGAATATTGGCCCACCAGCCAAATTCTATGTTTGAAGCTGTCGCATAAGTATCTGAAAAGTAATTCACTGTGTGAAAACCTTACACAAATTTCACCCTATTCAACGTTTCTAAAATAATCTTGCCTTTAAATTGATGAGATACGAGGAAATACAGGGCCAGCCATTTAGATAGCTAACTGGGGCCAGAGTCGTATTTTTATACAATCCGTTTTTCAATATGAATGCACCGTTTAGTAGCAGTTATTCTGTAAATGGAGGTGAACATGCATATACTTCCGTATGTCGATCTACATTTATTAATTTAAGTCTATTTGTAGCGATCTAGAAAGGGGTGTGTCTTACATTGTAATTAATACTTTACAAATCAATAGTGACTGTCAGCAGGAGGGCGTCTGCTGTTGTAATCAGCACTCCCCACATCGACTTTAACTAGCAATAGGAATAGGGTTGTTCTCCAACGCCTGTGTACCATTGTAATGCGTAATTCCCTTCTTGATTTGACTAACACAAGGCAAGGGAGCGTGCATTTTTTTAAACTCTTTTACCTGATTCTCTATATCATTAGGTATAGGTGCCCCCGATTATAAACAAATTTATCCATCAAAATGTGACTGACGTTACGCATAGTGAATTGCGGCAGACAAGTGGACCTGTCGTTATCATCACAACTCTGCAACTCGCACATCACATTGGAAACAACGTCTGCGGACCTCCCTATGCTTTTTCTCGGATAACGCCAAGAGACATGCAATAAAAATGTTTTTATTCACTTCATGTACAGCAATTTACTTCGATATCCGTGTACATTGTAGAATACCGTAGCGAAGCACGGGTACATTTTCTAGTAGAAGATAAAATTAACAGTAGAATGTGGAGATATGGAAAATGAGGACAACTAGAAGGATGAAATTACACATGTAGACAAGACGGAGATAACCTTTAACAGAATTTGGTTTATTGCAAAGTACCACAGGCCAATTAAAAGTTTATTTGATTCATAAAAAATATTATGTGTATTCGATTTATTATAACGATTTGGAGTTCTAATAAGAGAATAATTCGTATGGTCTTCTGTGTAACACTTCTTAGTGTAAAAGTAAATCCTTAAGCCTGCCAGTACTTTGAGGAACGTAACGCAGAAGGAATTATTTTTATTTGTTCTAGTCTTTTACTATTCAATATTTTATACTAAAATAATATCATACACTTCATATGCCTTTGTCCAAAGCTTTAACACTAAAAGTGTGATAACATAGTGGAGTATTATTAATCGTATTTATTATTTCCAATCTCATATGATTCTATGTAAACCTTCGTCTGAATGTTCATCACTGAATATTTTTGCACGTTACTGTTTAGTGTGTCTGTTTGTGCCCTCATATAAGCAAATACTTCGTGCCATAATACTACCTTGTAGGTTCTGTTTGTTTGAATTACTGAGTTTCTACCTCATAATATTGAATTTAAAGTTCCAGTCTCTCTACTTCATTGATTCTTCTTTGTAGTTCAGTTCTGTCCTTTATGATCATTTATAATCCACTCTCTCTGTGGATCAGTGGTAGTGTGTCGGCCTCAGAGTCACAATATCGCGGTTCAAACCCGCAGAGGTGGTTAACATTTTGAAGGGCACAGGAAAGACCATTCGACACTCCAAGTCTTACGATGTCAGCAGGTCCACCTCCGCAGCATAACGGTTAGCATTAATAGCTACCACCCTCGGGTGGCCGAGTTCGATTCCTGGTACTGCCAGAGAGTTAAGAAAGGCAGGTTAGTCGGTACGTGGTTGAAATGGTACACGCAGCTCACCTTCCTTGGGGGTGTGCCTGAAGAAAGCTGCACCACCTCGTCATAAGGACACGAGTTTTCGTCACTTAAGCATGTAAAATATCTCTGTGGACACATTTGATTTTTACCTGATAAACTGAATTAAAGTAACCTAAGATCACCCAGCAGACATCCGCATTACGCTCCTATCCATGAAAGTAATTAGAATACCTGCAGACGGGGTAGCTGTGGTTATATTATTATTATTATTATTATTATTATTATTATTATTATTATTATTATTATTATTATATTATTATTATTATTATTATTATTATTATTATTATTATTATTATATTATCGTTCACATGCTATGTTCTTCATACCGAGCAGTTTTACTTGGTCGCCTCGCATTTGCTTTGTTCCTACGTGTTCTAGAATAGTTTCTAGTTTTATTTTTTACAATTTGTTTTAGGCCTACGTCGAACCGACACAGATAGTTCTTATGGTGACTATTGGATAGGAAAGGCCTAGGAGTGGGAAGGAAGTGCCCGTGTCATTAATTAAGGTACAGCCCCAGCATTTGCCTGGTGTGAAAATGGGAAACTACGGAAAACCATCTTCAGGGCTGCCGACAGTGGGGCTCGAACCCAGTATCTCCCGGTTGAAAGCTCACAGTAATACAGTTTCCAGTGAATATCATATTTATTTTTCATTGACACAGAAGGAATTATTTTTATTTGTTCTAGTCTTTATCTATTTCAGCAGCAATGGATTTGAATTATGAATTCTAAAGTTCTGTCTAATTCACCTTTTAGCCACCGTGGGGAGGGTTCAGAATAGTTTCCTTTAATGACAGCGTTCGTTTGGAGCGGTAATTGAATTTATATTCCTTCCTGATGGAAGATTTATCAACGTCAAGCGGGTTTGTCCTTCAAAGAATTTCCTGTCTATAGAATAATCGGATGACGTGATAAGCCAAAAGTTGCAGTTATATTTACAATATAATGAGGTCTATCTCCTTCCCTTCTTTTCTTCGTATCAATCCTATCAGTTTAAAATATTACTGCATTAAAAATCTGTGTAGCACGTTTTTAATATATGAATTGCATACTACAAAATATTCTCCTTCAGAACTGATTACTTGTAAGAAAATACTAATTTTTATCGCAGTATTTCGAGGTAAAGACGTAATATACAAGTGGAAATTCCACTAGCCTCCCACCCTAGCCGAAATTATAATTCTAGTTAATGAAAATGAGATTTTAGGAACAGTGATTCAGATCCGGTCGTAGCTGCAGGTTCTACGAGTTATTCTCACAAAGTTTACATTCTTAAGAGCTAGAGGTAGTCGGATGTTTGAAGAGTGGAGAAATGTGCATTCGACACTCCATGTCGTACTAGTCGGCATGTAAAAGATCTCTGTTGACACATTTAGTATTTACCCGACAAAATTCATTAATAATAATAATAATAATAATAATAATAATAATAATAATAATAATAATAATAATAATAATCGTATGGCCTCAGCTACCGTGTGCAGACATTTCAATTTGACGCCATCTGGCTGTCTGCTCGTCAATTTCGACGTTCCGTTTTACTCTAGGCCCCCACTAGATGGCAGATCGAGTAAACCGAAACTCTCTTGGGCGTCTATGGCTGAGATTTAATTAATTTTGTCGGGTAAACACCAAATGTGTCACCAGAGATCTTTTACATGCCGACATCGTACGACATGGAGTGTCGAATGGACTTTTTTCCGCCCTTCAAAAATCCGACTACCTCTGCCGGGTTTGAACCCCCTATCTTGGGATCCGGAGGCCGACACTCTACCGCTGATCCACAGAGGCAGCTGACAAAATTCATTAAAACTCATCCATAGACAAGCAAGAGAGATTTGGTTTTCTCTGCCATGTAGTAGACCTAGAGTACAACAGAACGTCAAAATTGACGAGCAAGCGGTTAGATGGCGTCAAACTAAAAGGCTTGGACATGGTCGCTAAGGCCATATGTTATAATGAGGATTATTATTATTATTATTATTACTCATCGTTAGCGCCACTAAGGACCGCGAAATCTCGACTGTTTGTCTTCTTGCCGTTTCACCAGGTTTTCTTTATTTTTTTGCTAGGGGCTTTACGTCGCACCGACACAGATAGGTCTTATGGCGATGATGGGATAGGAAAGGCCTAGGAGTTGGAAGGAAGCGGCCGTGGCCTTAATTAAGTTACAGCAGCATTTGCCTGGTGTGAAAATGGGAAACCATGGAAAACCATCTTCAGGACTGCCGATAGTGGGATTCGAACCTACTATCTCCCGGATGCAAGCTCACAGCCTCGCGCCTCTACGCGCACGGCCAACTCGCCCGGTCACCAGGTTTTCATCCTTTCGGAGTTTCTTTTCTTCCATCTATCAGAATGGACATGCTTTAGTCGATTTGGGACTTCTTTTCGGTGAAATTGTCTAAGTTTGTGTTTTAGTGGTGCTCGGAGTTGAATGTCTGTTTCTGAGATTCAATACATAAAATATCTTAATCGATCTCCAGCAAGGAAGAATCGTTTTGAGACTTCTGAAGTAGGATAACAAACATTTACAGATTCTTTCAGCTGTCAATCTGAAGAGGTAAACGTAAAAATGTTATCCTTCTTTTCCGGATTACGCCTGATATCTTTTCAGTGTGGGTGTGTATTTCTAAGTTGCTCCAAAGTCTGTAAACACGGTCTTTCTGACTGGGAGCAAGAATTTTTCGGATAATCCTCCTTTCCTTAATTGCCAGTTTTTCAAGCAGCCTGTGCGTTCGATGTGTTAAACATTCTGCTGCATTAATGCTTCAGATCTAATAACAGTTTGGCAATGTCAAATTTTTAAATTTCGACAGATGGAGTTTTTGTTATATATGTTTTGATTGGGTTGGAAGGCTGTTTCAAACTATCCGACACGTGTTAAGACGGCGAACTTCTCAGAAGTATTGGATTCAACCCATTCACCAAAGTACTTAAATCTTTCCACTTTCAAGATTCTACCGTGGGTAGTCAGAAGATATGCTGGAGCATGATGATGTTAGAAATGAAGTGTGTTTTGGTATAGGTGATTTTCAGACCAATCTTAAATAATAATAATAATAATAATAATAATAATAATAATAATAATAATAATAATAATAATAATAATAATAATAATAATAATAATAATAATTGTCCAAGTTTGTGTTTTAGTGGTGCTCGGAGTTGAATGTCTGTTTCTGAGATTCCATACTTAAAATATCTTTATCGATTTCCACCAACCAAGGAGGAATCGTTATTATTATTATTATTATTATTATTATTATTATTATTATTATTATTATTATTATTATTATTATTATATCCTCAGCTACCTTGTTGAAACATTTAAATTTGACACCATTTAGGATGCCTGCGCAAAAATTTCGTCGTTTCATTTTACTCTATCTCCGTTGAGCGATCTGCAATCTGTTGATCTCTGGTAGAGTGTCTACCTTCGAGCCCCAAGTTTACGAGTTCAGACCTGGCAGGGGTAGCGAGACGTTTACGTACGATGTCGGCATTTACAAGATCTCTGGTGATACATTCGGTGCTTACTTGAAAAAGTAAATCAAAACAGACCGATGTAAAGACACCGTAATGTACTGTAGCTAATAATTTAAATAAGTTGAAACTCTACTAGTGGGTTTCTTTTATTGTATAATAATAATAATAATAATAATAATAATAATAATAATAATAATAATAATAATAATAATAATAATAATAATAATAATACCGGGCTGAGAGGCTTAGACGGTTTTCTGAGTCCAAGTGGCAGGTTCAATCCTTGCTCAGTCCGGTGGTAATTGAAGGTACTCAAATACGCCAGCCTCGTATCAGTAATTTACTGTCACGTAAAAGAAATCCTGCGGGACAAAATTCTGGCACCTTTTGCGTCCCAAAATCCTTTGAAGTACTTAGTGGGACACAAAATCAATAGCATAATAAAAAAATAATAATAGTTTAAAGGGCGTTCTAATTTATATAATTTATATAAAAATTTAAACATTTAAATGTTATTTGTTCGGGGCGTCGACCTATAGAGATCTTTTGTCCCTATGATTTTAAGTAACATCTGTGTTTACCGAGCTAGGTTGACCGTGCGATTAGGGGTGGGTAGCTGTGAGCTTCCATTCGGGCGATAGTGGGTTCGAACCCCACTGTCGGCAGCCCTGAAGATGGTTTTCCATGTTTTCCCATTTTCACACCACGATTATGCTGGGCATGTACGTTAATTAAGGCCACAGGCCCTTCCTTCCAACTCCTAGCCCTTTCCTATCCCATCTACGCCGTAAGACCTATCTGTGTCGGTGCGACCTAAAGCCAGTTGTAATAATAATAATAATAATAATAATAATAATAATAATAGTTTCATGGGCGTATTAATTTCTAATGATTTTAAGTAACATGCGTGTTTTCATAAATTTAGGATTATAAAATCTTCAGAATGACTCTCAATTATTGTATGTATATCAACCCCTTAGACTTGTTTCTTGATATGAGTTCAGGGATGAGATGAAATTAAATTATATGGCATGTTTTATGACCGGATGCCCTTCCTGACACCAACCTCAGTTCAAGACCAAATTAAGATGAAATGAAAGATGGTGAATAAAGTTGGGTAAAACGATGGATCGAATACGTTTTATATTATGAATACGTAATGTCTTTGCTGTCGGGCGTATTAACACGAGCAACCACTTCGCTCGGATGACTCTCACTAAGTGTAATATTTATATTTGAAAAAGAGAGTATACTCTGCCGGCATCAAGTAAGTATATTACTTAGTTCTTGAAGCCCGCCTGAAGGCGATGGTAGCTTATCTTAATTTGTTTTACGCCGCACGGCACAGATAAATCTAGTGACGGCGACATGATAGCATACCTGTCTAGCCTGTATGGTCTCTAACCGTGGATAGCCGTATCGAGTCCCATTGGTAGAAAAAAAGTGATCACTATCAGTATGTTCACCGGCCGGGTAGTAAAGGCATACCTGCCAAGTATTCCGGTTTTTTCGTAAAATGTACGGATTTTGAGTGTTTTACGGTTTTACGGATGAACAACTTTATTGTACGGATTTTGAATATCCGCGCTTGGTTTCGCTTTCTGCGGTGAAATCGGATTTGTTTGACTTTCGATAGTAGCTGGTAATACGAGATGCAGTGGTTGAAATTCGACCGATAAATGTATCGACAATCACATTATCGATTATCACCGTGCTTTTGTCACCTGTTCGACCTCAACTGCTACTTCATTCAATGAGATGTTCCCGAACAAGTATCAGGCTGCGATTTTGAAGAAAAAGAATCCGTAAAAAGTAGGAATCTGTGAATTTATATAAAAGAACTTTAGTAACTGCGTCGTGCTTCGTAGCAGCTGAAAAGCTCTGTTTGTGTGCGTGTGTAACATTGGCGGTAGTCCTGAAACTCGTGGAATTGTGTGACGAATTTCTAAGTGATTTAGTATTTATTATGGTGTTCATAATGAGTTACTAAGAAACGATACTATCAGTCTTTCCGTGAGGCATGTTCTGCTTAATTTCCTTGTTTTATACGATAATGGAAAGTGTTTCCAATGTTAAGTGAAAACAGACGAACACTCATCAAGATGTAACTTGGTGTATTTAATTTCAGGGGTGATCATAAGTTATACAGTAAAAACCTCGATGCATCGTTTTTCAAGGGGCAGGGGGAGGGAAAACGACGACGGATGCAGGAAATATAAATGCGGGCAACATAAAATATAGGGGGAAAGCAAAAAAAATGAAATACGGGTACTGTATTGGAACATTTTTCGTTATGTAAAATTATTATTATTATTATTATTATTATTATTATTATTATTATTATTATTATTATTATTATTATTATTATTATAAGAACAACAATAATGGCTCGTGGCCTCGGGAGCCTAGTGCAGGTCTTCCGAGTTGTCACGTGATAGGCGATCCACGCGCATATGAAAATGAGGCGTTACCTAAGAAGAATTTTATTGTTTAATTTGGCAGACAGACAGCCCCCGCACAGTTGGAATTAACTAAGGAAAGTTAAAATCCTCGATCCAATCGAGACCCCTTGAACCAAAGGCAACACGTGGTAACCATTTATGTCATACTATACATAATGGTATCAAAATATTGCAACCATGATATAGGCCTACGAGATGAAAATAAAAAGCGTGATATTACGTCGTTTCGTTTCACTTTTCTTTACACATTTCGTAATAATTGAAAACCTTTAAGTTCAGTTCTCTTATTTCAAATTAAATATATACGTGGATATTACGGCGATAAACTGTAATTAGGAAAAACTTTCGTAGACCCTTTGCGAGCGATAGGTTAGATACCCAACTCGGCGCGGCTCCCGCAGCCAGGGAGTAAACTTTACTCCCTGCCCGCAGCTCGGCTCAAACGATGTAACACAGGTCAGAAATTCAACGCTGCGCGTCTCGAATGATGTCACAGCGGCTTGTGCGAAGCTGCGAACTTAGGAACTAATTACAAGACTAGGTTATGTGAAAAGATTATTATTGGTCTGGCTTGGTTAGGTCCGGCTTGTAACAAGACTATTGGACAGAGGACAGCAAAGCGGTCAACAGGCCTCTAGCATCCCACACACTTCACAAGGTACGACGCGATTAATCACCCTGTGAGTAATTAAAACGAATCTGGCGCACTGCGCGAGTATTCTTTTTTTTTTCAATGAACTCGGCAGCCCTAGCCAGCCTATACCAACACAGAAAATGGTGGTAAATTTGAGTTTTATGCTGTTTACGTTTTAATTCTTGTAAATAAGAATACTTCTGGGGTCGATTAGTGGATTGAGGAGAAGCGTTGGCACCAGAAGGTTCCGCGTGAATAACCTGCGCACAGCACTCCAGCCTACAAGATCCTTGTTCAAGACTAGCAACTCCGAATTGCTTGTACGTTCTCGCGTAACAGGTTGCCGCTATTATATGCTAAGACTATTGAGCAATGCGGGAAAATTGTGACCGAGGACAAATAATTTTTCGACGATCGATGCGATAAAACGATAGTTCGAGAAACGATGGTTGCGGGGAAATTTAACATTGGTTTGGTTTATATGGAACATTTTTGGGGTCGAATAAATTCAACGATGAATACGGGAAAAAGACAGTTCCGGGAACGATGCATCGAGGTTCTACTGTATTTGACTTGCATTAGTATTGTTCATAATCCCCCCTTGCCGTCCGTTTCCATTATGTCTCAAGACTGTTACGCATGCGCGTGTTGTTAAAATTTTTCCGCTTAAGGATCTTCCGGATTTTTATTTTCGAAAGTTGACAGGTATGTGAAGGTAACAGCATAAATTTCCAATCACTAGATTGCATGTCTAAAATCTGAGCTCAATTCCAAACGTTTTCGTGCATGCTTTTATGAAGTGAGGGCATATGACTACTGATATTGATTCGTCCGTCGGATGGAGAGGTTCAGCCTTGAGCGGACCCCTTAATGTTTTAGACAGTAGTAGCCCACGTGCCGACACCGGGTTTCAACCTCTCCCTATCTCATTATCATCATCATGCCATATCTAGGTGCTCGGATCACTCATGGGAGTCAAATAGAAATACCAGATGAACCGAGCAGTACATCGGACACTCGCAGTACTAGAATGTCTAGAATTCAGGCTTGTCATTTCTTTCTAATAAATCATATTATTTATTTTTGAGCTCTAGTGTCGGCCTGCGGATCACAAGATACCGTGTTTTAACCCCGCAGAGCATGTCGGGTTATTTAAGTCCTTTGGACTCTCCTATTCCTTCCATGCCGGCATATAAGCGATATCTAGTCACACAATGCGATGTTACCTAACGACACCGGGCGCGTTGACCACGCGGTTAGGGGCACGCAGCTGTGAGCTTGCATCCGGGAGATAGTGGGTTCGAACACCACTGTTGGCAGCCCTGATGATGGTTTTCTGTGGTTTCACTTTTTAATAAGTGGAATGCGCACAAATGTGCAAGGAGTTTAATAGTTAATAGTCGTTACTGTATTCGTTGATTGATCTTGTTCTTTTTTTGCACTTAGGTATGTGGTAGCGATTACACGCTTCCTCACATAGAGAGCAAACACACTCGACGTTCACCTCATGGAATAGCTTAGTCGCACATAGCTTATGGTGGAAGCCATGGTCTGCCATCCTTGTAACTACATGTCGCTGTTCGTAGTTCGTTTCTGTCCATTTTCGCTCTAGCATGGCGTCGGTGTCATAGAATTCGAGCTCGATATTGGCTCGTTTCACTCTTCTCTCTTCAATTATCTTTGCGCTTTGTCTTGTGAATGGAAGAACTAGATTGATTCTTAGATCCTCGATATAGAATGGCTCTTTACAAAGTTCGTACGCTAATCTGGACTTTGTGTTCGTAGGCACACCTAATACTCGCTTTAGAAATCTGGCTTTTAGTTTCTCTAGAGCCCTAAGGTCAGCCACAGATAACTTTTCCCAAATAATTTCAATGCCATAAGTGGCAATTGGGCTTATTGCAGCATGAAAAAGCTCTCTATTGCTGTCTTTTAAAGAAATTTTTTGGAGATCTTTAATTTTACATATCGCTTTGGTGGTTGCTGTTGCCCTTTCCTTTATGTGCATTCTGTAGGAGTTGATTGTCGTTTGTAAGATTATTCCAAGGTATTTGAAGGAATTCATTATGTTTAGGTCTCTGTTCTGAAATTTAATTTTGTCCTTTGTTGCAGCTCTTCCTCCTTCTCTGAATATCATCATTACTCTCTTAGATTCGTTTATCTGCAGATCATTTTCTTCTGCCCATATTTCCAGCTTGTTCACTGCTTCCTGAAGGTCTTCCAAGTCCGATGACCCAATTACCATGTCGTCAGCATATATGAATTGTGATACTGTTTCACTGAATTCTACTGTTTTCGATACGTCTGCAGTTGCAATGTTGAATAGTATTGGACTAATTGGGTCACCCTGCATTACTCCATTGGTCTGGTAAATATCTTGGGAAAGAGAGATGCCTTCATTTATGTTTCCCTTTATAGATTACTTTTATCATGGACCTCCTCCAAGATTCAGGTATTTGTGTGCTGTCTAGACACGCGTTAAATAACTCAGTTCACACTGCTAGGAGTACGTCTTCGGTTGCCTTGATAAGTTCATTGTAGATCCCATCAGGACCAGCAGCTTTCCTGCTTTTGGTTTTTGATATGGCTTCCCATTTTCAAACCAGGCAAATGCTGGGCCTGTACCTTAATTAAGGCCATGGCCGCATCCTTCCCACTCGTAGCTCTTTCCTCTCCCATCGTTGCCATGAGACCTACCTGTGTCAGTGCGACGTAACTCAGATTGTAAAAATTGTACCCAACGACATAAATTAAAATTCCGCATTAGGTCGTCCACTTAGAGTGGCAGTTGCTCTGCCATCCAGCAAAATACAATCTAGCGATGAAGACGCATTGGCAGTCTAGAAATCTGCATACAGTGATGTCATCCGGTATCCATAACTCACCACCATGGTGGGGGGGGGGGGTGAGTAGTATAATTGGACAGTTCGGCCGCCACCTCCACCTCAGGCTCCCAGAGGCCACCTCCACCTCCACCTCAGCCAGAGGCCTCCCAGATGCCTCCTCCACCTCCACCTCAGCCAGAGGCCTCCCAGAGGTCTCCTCCACCTCCCGCGGGAAATTTGAATTTGTAAACAAAGCCACGTGCTTTTTGACAGCTGTCATCGACAACAACGCATCGCTAACCTCAGTACTGCCATCTTGACGGGCCTAAACCTCAGTAGTGCCAACTTAACCTAACTAGCGCGAGGTAAACAAAGCCACGTGCTTTTTGAGAGCCACGTGCTTTTTGACAGATTTGTAAACAAAGCCACGTGCTTTTTGACAGCTCTCATCAACAACAACTCATCGCAAACCTCAGTACTACCATCTTGACGGGCCTAAACCTTAGTGGTACCAACTTAACCTAACTAGCATGAGGTAAACAAAGCCACGTGTTTTTTGACAGCCACGTGCTTTTTGACAGATTTGTAAACAAAGCCACGTGCTTTTTGACAGCTCTCATCAACAACAACGCATCGCAAACCTCAGTACTACCATCTTGACGGGCCTAAACCTTAGTGGTACCAACTTAACCTAACTAGCATGAGGTAAACAAAGCCACGTGTTTTTTTGACAGCCACGTGCTTTTCGACAGATTTGTAAACAAAGCCACGTGCTTTTTGACAGACAACAACGCATCGCTAACCCCAGTACTGCCATCTTGACGGGCCTAAACCTCAGTAGTACCAACTTAACCTAACTAGCGCGAGATAAACAAAGCCACGTGCTTTTTGACAGCCACGTGCTTTTTTGACAGCTGTCATCCGCCATCTTTAAACTACAGAGCACCGTGCTGCCCTCTTTCGTCACCTGTCATCGGCAGTGCTGCCATCTTGACGGGCCTAAACCTTAGTGCTACCAACTTAACCTCACTAGCTCGAGATAAACAAATCCACGTGCTTTTTGACAGCTACGTGCTTTTTTGATAGCTGTCATCCGCCATCTTTAATCTATAGAGTACAGTGCTGCCCTCTTTAGCTACTTACCTTTGAAATGTGGTGGCGGATAATTTGAAAAATGCTTTTCGACAAGCAGCCATCTTTAATCCAGAGAGAACAGTGCTGCCCTCTATGTGGTGGCGGCAAATTGAAAAATTCCACATGCTCTTGTTTGAAAACAAACTCACGTGCTTTTTTGACAGCTGTCATCTGCCATCTTTAATCTATAGAGCACAGTGCTGCCCTCTTTAGTTTGAAATGTGGTGGCGGTAAATTCCACGTGCTCTTGTTTGGAAACAAAGCCACGTGCAGCTGTCATCCGCCATCTTTAATCAACAGAGCACTGTGCTACTATCATGCGGGCAATTTCATCACCTGTCATCCGCCATCTTTAATCCACAGATCACCGTGCTGCCCTCTTTATGGCTACTACCTTAAGCACGTAGTAGCGGACAATTTGAAAAGTTCTGTTAGCTATCATCCGCCATCTTTAATCAAGAGAGCACCGTGCTGCCATCTTTAGCTAGATACCTTTGAAATGTGGTGGCGGCAAATTGAAAAATTCCACGTGCTCTTGTTTGGAAACAAACTCACGTGCTTTTTCGACAGCTACCATCCGCCATCTTTAATCAACAGAGCATAGTGCTGCCCTCTTTAGTTTGAAATGTGATGGCGGCAAATTCCACGTGCTCTTGTTTGGTAAACATAGCCATGTGCTTTTTTGACAGCTGTCATCCGCCATCTTTAATACAGAGAGCACCGTGCTGCCCTCTTTATCGTAGTAGATGTAAATTCGTCACCTGTCATCCGCAGTGCTGCCATCTTTAGCTAGATACCTTTGAAATGTGGTGGCGGATAATTTAAAAAGAAAAATTCTACAGCAGCCCTCTCTCGACGCTAATTGCATAAGATGGCGGCTATACATGACTCCTTAAGGGTGCTTACGCAAGATGGCTGCTATACACAGGTTCTTATGAGACGCCCTTGGGATGCTTGCGCAATATGGCAGTTATACATGGCTCCTTATGAGATACCCTAGGGATGCTTGCGCAAGATAGCGGCTGATCTTATGGGACGGCTTAAGGGTCCTTGGACAAGATGGCTTGAGACGCCCTAAGGATGCTTGCGCAAGATGGCGGACACAAGATGGCAGCTATACATAACTCCTTATGAGACGCTTTAAGGGTGCTTGCGCAAGATAGTTGCTACTCTTAGCTTAGAGGCTAACGTGTCATGCTAGTTCGATTCATTAAATTTGGGGCTTAAATGCAAAATGTTAAATATATCGAAAACGGTGCACCGTAGAGCAAAACGGACAAAATTTTTCTGCCTAATACCTCGGTTCGCAGTATGAGGAACAAGAAAAACATAGTCTAATGATGAGATCAACGGTTCGGTTCCTACTTAGGCCCTTTGGCATTCACTCTGTTTTAGCTTGTATTGAAGCGAGTCTTCGTAACATGATCAGGTTTAGCTATGGTAGAGAGTATAACGTGCCGTGCAGGTTCGATTCATTAAATTTGGGGCTTAAATGCAAAATGTTAAATATCTCGAAAACGATGCATCGTAGAGCAAAACGGACAAAATTTTTCCGCCTAGTACGTAGGTTCGTAGTATCAGGAACAAGAAAAAACATAGTCTAATGATGAGATCAACGGTTCGATTCCTACTTAAGCCCTTTGGCATTCGCAGCTATCTATTTCCACAAGATGGTGGCTGCTCTTATGAGAAACAAGATGCCTTGAGACGTCCTAGGGATGCTTACGCAAGATGGCAGACACAAAATGGTGACTATACATAGCTCCTTATGAGACGGCCTAGGGGTGCTCGCACAAGATGGCGGCTACTCTTATGAAGAAAGCTAGCTTAGAGGCTACTGCGCAAGATAACAGCTGCTGTTATGCATGTGGTGGAGGGCAATTTGAAATTCTATGTGCTTAATCAACAGAGCACCCTGCTGCCCTCTTTAGCTGAAATGTGGTGGTGGATAATTTGAAAAATTCTTTTGACAGCTATCATCTTTAAAAACAATGGCGACTATACATAGGCTGTTAAGGCCTTATCATTCTCCTCCTCCTCCTCCTCCTCCTCCCCCTCCTCCTCCCCCTTCTCTACCTCCTCCTCCGCCTCTTATGTCAAGGCATAGCTTTATATCGAACAAGTTTAAACCTGCATCGCGAAGGCAAGCGTGTGCAGCGATAACATTATTGTGCATGTTTAGACTTTCGAAACATAAGAAGAGTAGAATCAAACGCTGTACTCGATACGACATGTGATCAGAACATTGATTGATGCGTTCAGAAAACAAAATAAGTGATCAAGACTAGAATCGAACGATGTACTCAATACATCATGTGTTTAGAATATGTCAGGGGATACGCTTGTTCTAAGAAGATCAGATTGAAACATAACAAGACTAGAATAGAACACTGTAATCGATGTTGTTAACTTCAACATGTGATCAGAACATTGATTGATGTGTTCAGAACACAAAATAAGTGATCATGACTAGAATCGAACACTGTACTCGATACAACATGTGATCAGAACATTGATCGACGTGTTCAGAACACGAAATAAGTGATCAAGACTAGAATCGAACACTGTACTCAATACAACATGTGTTTAGAACATGTTAGGGGGTACCCTTGTTATAAGAAGATCAGAATGAAACATAACAAGACTAGAATCGAACACTGTAATCGATGTTGTTAACCTCAACATATGATCAGAACATTGTTTGATGTGTTCAGAGCAAAAGTACAATTTTGATGATTTGCTTAGTGTAAAATCAAAAACTATGGAAACACACTGTGCACATATCGCGTAGCTAACTCGCTCAGTAAGCAATATCGCAAAACTACAACTTCAATGATTTGCATAGTGTAAAAATCAAAAACACACTGTACCCATACTGCGCAGCTAACTCGCTCGGTAAACGATATAGCCAAAGTATAACTTCAAATTATTTACCTTCCATCATTCGTCTTGTGTGTAAAAATCAGTCGAACAAGTTATCGCATAAACATGGCTGAAAAAAAATCGTGATAGGGTATGGAACCCAGGGGTTACATCTTATCAGAAGGGCAAAAAGGATGAAAGGACTCTTCCTCCTCCTTACCGCACATTCCTTGAAGGGCTAATTGGCTGAAGGGCTAATGGCCAAAAGGGCTAAAGGGCTAAAGGGCTAATGGGCTAAAGGGCTAATGGGCTAAAGGGCTAAAGGAGCAACAACCTCGTCGATCGCTATCAACAAGAACGCTTGTACTTTGTTAAGTGTAGAAAATTAATCTTTATTTGTAAATGGTTTCATGTTCAGAACAAGGAATGGAAAATCCCCGAGGTGCGATGAGTTACGTTTTTCGAACTAGTGTTTGGAACACTGAACTTTTCAAGATGATAGCAGAGAGTTTAGCAATGTTCTGTTGTTGGATTTTAAATTCCGCGCTACAACATGCATAAGGTGGTAGCCTTGAGGTTTACCGCCGTAAAGATGGCAAGAGTGAGGTTAACAATGTTCTGTTGTTGGATTGTAAATTCCGCGCTATAACATGCATAAGGTGGCAGCCTTGAGGTTTACCGCCGTAAAGATGGCAGCAGTGAGGTTAGCGACGCTCTATTGTCCTTCAAAGTGAGGTTAGGGTTCGTCAAGAAGACAGCTGTCAAAAAGCACGTGGCTTTGTTTACAAATTCAAATTTCCCGCGGGAGGTGGAGGAGACCTCTGGGAGGCCTCTGGCTGAGGTGGAGGTGGAGGAGGCATCTGGGAGGCCTCTGGCTGAGGTGGAGGTGGAGGTGGCCTCTGGGAGCCTGAGGTGGAGGTGGCGGCCGAACTGTCCAATTATACTACTGGGGTGCCTGAAAAGAGCTGCACCACCTCGGTATGAGGATACGAGTTTGGATCCGGTCTACATGTTATTGTTATAAAAAGCTCTTACTCATATTATTTCACTAATAACTATAGTATGGCCACCTGTGTGGTGTAGTAGTTAGTGTGATTAGCTGCCACCCCTGGAGGCCCGGGTTCGATTCCCGCTCGGCACGAAATTTGAAAAGCGGTGTGAGGGCTGGAATGGGGTCCACTCAGCCTCGGGAGGTCAAATGAGTAGAGGTAGGTTCGATTCCCACCTCAGTCATCCTGGAAGTGGTTTTCCGTGGTTTCCCCACTTCTTCTCCAGACAAATGCTGGGATGGTACCTAACTTAAGGCCACGGCCGCTTCTTCCTTTCTTCCTTGTCTATCCCTTCCAACCTTCCCATCCCCCTACAAGGCCCCAGTTCAGCATACCAGGTAAGGCCGCCTGGGCGAGGTACTGGTCATCCTGCCCAGTTTTATCCCCCAACCCAATGGCTCACGCTCCAGGACACTGCCCTTGAGGTGGTAGAGGTGGGATCCCTCGCTTAGTCCGATGGAAAAACCAATTCTGGACGGTAAACAGATTAAGAAACAAGTACACTATACAGCGTGAATCAGCCGCCCCTTCCAATGTAGTTTTAAACAACCCAGAATATTCATTCCGTCCTGAAAACATCTGCCCTGCCGGTATGCTTAGACAACACAACCGCATATCTTGGTATTTACCGCCTCACCATGATAGGACAATGTAATGTTATACTCGTATTAGGCACTGGAAGACGAGCGTGTGCCTTCTAGATCGTATGAACCTGACACGCCGGCGAAACACTAAATTGATATTGTGACCGCAGTAAACCTAATTACTTGCTGTAAGCTGCCCAGTGTGCCGGACGGAACCGTAGTGTAGTTGATAAAGCCGTGGCGGGGCGCGCTTGCATGTCAGGTGGGAGATTCGAGTCCAGAACGAGGATTGCAATTTTTTTAAAAATACGTACCGCACGCAATGTAAGTTCAATGCCCACTTTCATGCAAATTGTGTGTGAATGAATGTGATTGTGGGCCTAAGAATGGCCGATTAGTTGACAGGCCGGACACATAAAAAACCGGAAATACAGTAATAGGAACACAACTGCCCTGACAATGTTTTATCTCAGCAAATGTTTGATGTGATGACCGTTTTTGTTTATGCGCATTCGGGCCCATGTCCAAAATCGTCATGCGCGCTGAAGCATTCCAGATGTAATTGCTCGGCAGGTGTACGTGATGAATGGTTTGAGCTGGTCGGGGTTTTCGGGCGCTTGAGTGTAAACGACGTTCTTCAAATGTCCCGGCAGGAAAAGTCTAACGGCGTTAAAGCCGGTGATCTGGCGGGCCAAATAACAGGGCCTCCTCGTCCTATCCATATTAAACCTGGCAGTTCCTCGTTCAGATGGTGATGGACAGGCAAAGTCGAGTTTGGTGGAGCTCCATCTTGTTGCAACCACATCGTCAAACGATCGTGCAAGGGGACATCCTCCAGCAGCAGTACCTCGCACAGGCGGCCTCACCTGCTATGCTGAACAGGGGCCTTGTTTGGGGATGGGAAGATTGGAAGGGATAGACAAGGAAAAGGGAAGGAAGCGACTGTGGCCTTTAAGTTAGGTACCATCCCGGCATTTGCCTGGAGGAGAAGTGGGAAACCGCGGAAAAGTGCAGGTAGCGTGGGCCTGTCCAATGGCCCTCAAAGAAACAAGGTCCAATCAGGTGATCCCCCAAGATTCCACACCAAATATTCACTCCGCATCGTACTTGATGGGCCACCTCTCGCACCCAGTGAGGACTGTACGGATTCCTATAGTGCATGTTGTGGCGATTGACGTTCCCATTATTGTGGAAGCGCGATCCGTCCGAGAAGAAGATATGCGATACGAATGCTCCATCATTGTCTAACCTGCCTAATAGCCACCAACAGAACTCGATTCGAGCTTCGAAATCCCGCCCATGGAGCTTTTATTGTAGCTCAAGATGGTATGGGTGAAATTTATGTTCATGCAGTATTTGCCAGACGGGTGGCTGGCTGTGTTCACCTGTCGTGCAATCGCCCTTGTACTGATATGTGAATTATTACGAGCTGCCTCCAGAACGGCCTCTTCTGTTTCACCCGATGTAACGGGCCTATCGCGGACTGGGGGCTGGTTGGAAATCACGCCTGTTGTCCTTTCAATACGGAGGAATGTCGTCGCCTGTCGGTATACCGTTCCTGGTACATGCACGCACATTAATGGTGTCCCGACGTAAACAATCAACACTGCCCCACTCCAGTACTGAAAAAGAGGGAGAGAGTAAGGGGATAGTGTTGAAGGCCACTCTCCAGTACTGAAAAGGAGGGGAAGGGAGTGAACAGATAGTGCTGAATACACAGTATGTGTATTCCGGCGTTATACTGTAACATTGTAAGAATAATAATGTTATTTGTTTTACGTCCCACTAACTACTCTTTTACGGTTTTCGGAGACGCCGAGGTGCCGGAATTTAGTCCCGCAGGAGTTCTTTTACGTGCCAGTAAATCTACCGACACGAGGCTGACGTATTTGAGCACCTTCAAATACCACCGGACTGAGCCAGGATCGAACCTGCCAAGTTGGGGTCAGAAGGCCAGCGCCTCAGCCGTCTGAGCCACTCAGCCCGGCTGTAACATTGTAATACGATGTCTCCTATCCTATCACAGGTGAATCCAGGCCGTGTTATTGGCATGAGGGAGGCTCACATGGTCCCCCAAGCAATAGCACAAGCAATACCATGCAGTCTTAAGACAGTTTGGAGATGGATAGAAATATAGCAAGAACGAGGTGAAGAAGGATTGGTAGATCATAGGACACATAACAAGGCTCCTAGAAGAACTACTCCGGAACAGGATGCTGGAATCATTCAAACTATGGACAATTCTCCGTTTGCAACTATCGATAATGCGATTGCCGCATTGGAATTGCCAGTAAGCCGGACTACCGTGAGTCGCTGACTCCACGCGGCAGGTATTTACAATCGCCGAGCTGCGAAAAAGGAGCGACTTCTTCCTATCCACAGAGAACTTCGCGTAGGCTTTGCACTACAAGAAAGTGTTACTCCACGACAGGAATGGGAAATTACAATTTGGTTGGATGAAAAGGTAAACAGCTGAAGTGCTGGCGTCCAGTTGGAAAGCGTTATGAAGAGCCCTTTGTCCAGGTAACTAATCAGTCGGGTCGCATCACAAGTGGCGTATTGGGTGCTGGTCCAGGAGAGTTGATAGAGATCACTCCACATATGACTGCTTGTGAATATGTGGACATTTTAGAGGGTGCCGTTCAGATGTATTTTCTTATTGCTCAAGAAGTAAAATGTATCTTCAGTTATTTTTATAAAGAAATGCTTACACAGTTATACACCAATACCTTATTTTAGCATATTAATTTTCTGTTTATAGAATTTATCGTACTTCTATATCCGATGTGGTAAATTATGATGATATAACTTCAGTAAAGTCCAGAACAAAGATGTTTTCAAATTACTACCCGATATAACGCAGCTACAAAATCTTCCTAACTAGTATAAAATACTTTTCGGTTAAAAACCTCCTTTACCTCTTAATACTGTAATTATCAGAGTAGGTTACTTTTTTAATTTTGTATGTTAAAATGCTATTTGTTCGGGGCGTCGACATATACAGTTCTTTTGCCCCTACTTGCACAATATAAGAACCTGCATGTAATTGGAATTGCGGAAGTGTTGAGTGTTGAATGTGAGGAACGTTAAGGACGATACAAGCACGCAGTCCCCAGGCCGGGGATATTAATCATTTACAATTAAAACCCCCTGACCCAGCCGGGAATCGAACCCGGGGCGGCCTGACGCGTTGTCCCCTACACCGTGGGGCCGGACGAGTAGGTAACCTAACGCTGTACTTCAATACATCCGCCACTGTGCCCATTTCGATCACAACGATGTCTTGTAGCGGGCTGTCTACATGCAGTCCATGCAGCAATGCGTTAAGCGAGGTGAGTCATTGTGCCTTCGACACTACCGCTTCACTCCCTTCCCCCTTGTTTTGTACTGGGTTGGCCTTCAACACTCTCTCCCCTTCTTTTCAGTACTGGAGTGGGGCAGTGTTGATTGTTTACGTCGGGACACCATTTCTGTGCTTGCATGTACACACGTAGTGCCTCGCAAGCGTTTTGTCTTGCTTCCCCATAAATGAAGAGCATGTCAACGTATTCCTCTGTGGAAAACATGCCGAATGACAGCAGAGATGACAGTAAATTCAGGTCCTAAGCAGCGGAGTATGCGCAGGGCACAAGATGAATAACAGCGTCATTCTACTGTTTGAATGTGGCAAACGTGGGCCTGTGTTTACGTATTCAAACATCATTCCTATGCAAATATACTTGAACGATGCAGGATTCGAACCGCCGTTAGCACATTCCGTCGATTGCTAGGCCGCTACGCTACACTGCTGGAAACGTGCTGGCAGTACGACGAGAGCAGAATACATACGCCATCCGGTTCAGTTTTTAAGACATAATTTATTTCAGTGTTACCTAGTTTTATGCAATGATTCCCCTCTTCGTTACACCCAGTCACGAGGCACGACACATTAACATAGTTACATTGTAAAAGGACGTTGCTACATGATTTCAAAGCGTCATGTTTTGCGAGCGGATGATAAAACATTTCGCTAGGATTCAGAATCTTGTGCAAAATGTGCTCACTGAACGTCAGTACCATACATTACGCCTGCAGGGGAATAGCTCCCCGAAAACTATGTGCACGTTAGGTGGGCTGCAGCAAACGATATTGAAAGAGGCTGCTGAATCACACTGTATTTAAAATAATGATTACATTCATTTCATTCATAGTATGACATGGGCAACGGTCTGTTTCATTTTATATTACAAATGATCTCATTAAGGAACCTTCTTAAATGGAGAAAAACATATTTTGTATATGTCTCGTGGTAACCCATGACTTTAAAAAGTTGTTCTAAATGATTGAATAAATAAGTTGGTAATACATTATTTATTAGAAGTAATGCATTTTAGAGGCGATTACTGAAGCTTTTGTTCAACCTTATTAACATCTAGCCGCCGAAGAGTCACTCTTTCTCTCTATATTTCATTAATTATTTCTCATTCTATCCAACCGAATGCAATGATGAAAATTTTTACTATATTTTAGAGAATACATTTTCAAAAGTGTACTTCTCTCTGTAATTACTTGTTTAATTGTTTTCGTCTTGTTCCTGATTAAGTTGTTGCTGCATTTATTTTTCTTTATATTTGGTAATCTCATTTCCTCTAAAAGACCTCGAATAATTTCTTTTGAGGGTGTAAATTAATATTTAAATTATTTTACAATTGTACCTTTCACTCCAGAGTTTTTAAATTATGCCTGATATCAAGTGCTTTTTATAAATATCATGCCCATTTTAGAGTAATATTCTGGTTAATACACAGTCAGTCAATTCGATTTTGTCATTTCTAAATTCTAGGTTTTAAAACTTTATAAATATTGACTTTCGTCTTTCTTCTCCTTCTTTACCTGTTTACCCTCCAGGTTCGGTTTTTCACTCGAACTCAGCGAGGGATCCCACCTTTACCGCCTCAAGGGTAGTGTTCTGGAGCTTCAGACTCTGGGTCGGGGAATGGGACTGGGGAGGAGGACCAGTACCTCGCCCAGGCGGTCTCACCTGCTATGCTGAACAGGGGCCTTGCGGGGATGGGAAAATTGGAAGTGATAGACAAGTAAGAGGAAAGGAAGCGGCCGTGGCCTTATGTTAGATACCACCCCGGCATTTGCCTGGAGGAGAAGTGGGAAACCACGGAAAACCACTTCCAGGATGGCTGAGGTGAGAATCGAACCCACCTCTACTCAGTTGACCTCCTGAGGCTGAGTGGACCCCGTTCCAGCCCTCGTAACACTTTTCTAATATCGTAGCAGAGCCGGGAATCGAACCCGGGCCTCAGGGGGTGGCAGCTAATCACACAAACCACTACACCACAGAGGCGGGCGACTTACGTACTTTTCTGGTTTTTCCACTACATAGGCTATGTAAGTCTGATATTATGTAAGGTCCCATCGAGCGAGTGGCTGAGAGGTTTGTATCACGTAGTTGTCAGCTTGCATTCGGGAAGTAGTGGGTTTGAACCCCACATTCGACAGCCCTGAAGGTGGATCTCCGTGGTTTCCCATTTGCACCTTAATTAAGTCTACGGTCACTTCCGTCACACTTCTAGTCCTTTCCTATCCCATCGTCGCCGTAAGACTTATCTGTATCGATGCATCGTAAAGCACATTGTAAATACATTAAAAAAGTAAAAAGCAAGGTACTCTGTAGATTATGGTTAGGGTCATATAACAATTCAAAACTTATCTGTCTCACAGTGTTTCCTTAGTGCAATATTATTCACAGTCAATCTTACTGAATTAGATTAATATAGTGGAAATAATGTGTTTGGTTTTTCCAGGTTTAACCAGTAGATATTCTTAAGTCATTCAGCTAACATTTTTATCTCTGTTCTCAGTCGACATCATTCCGCCTGTGTTACAAGGTTTATATAGTCATCCGCATGGCTATCCGTTTCCTTATATCCTGGAAGTAATAATAATGGCGTGTGGGGTAGGGTGAGGCCTGGTGCAGGTCTTTAGAGTTGACGTGTATAGGCGACCAGCGCGTCTGTGAGAATGATACCCTTGCTCTGATGAACTCTAATGCTGGAAAGCCACACACACACACACACACACACACACACACACACACACACACACACACACACAAGCACACACAGCCCCCCGAACAATCGGAATTAACCAATTAACATTAAAATTCCCAATCTGGCCATGGCTCGAACTGTGGACCCCTCGGACCAAAGACCAGAACGCTGACCATTTAGCCACGGAACCTGGCACTCTGAAAGTATAATTTGTCGAAATGTAGTCTACTTTTGTTTTATTTAAGGTATATATTTATACTGGGCATGAAATGAAGAGACAGTATAACAACGCTGTCTACAGTGGCTGTACTTAGAACTCTCTGTAAGAGAGGCTGATGATATCATTCGTTCGTGAATTATTACATCATCGCCACAACTACCACAACCGTATTAACGTAACCCACTGTTTAAATTATAGAATCACCGGGCGAGTTGGCCGTGCAGTCAGGGGCACGCGGCTGTGAGCTTGCATCCGGGAGATAGTGGGTTAGAATCCCGCTGCCGGCAGCCCTGAAGATCGTTTTCCGTGGTTTACCATTTTCACACCAGGAAAATGTTGGGGCTGTACCTTAATTAAGGCCACGGCCGCTTCCTTCCAACTCCTAGGCTTTTCCTATTCCATCGTCGCCGTAAGACATATCTGTGTCGGTGCGACTTAGAGCCACTAGCAAAAAAAGCCTTTTCCGCTTGAAATACAAAGTAAGCCCTCTATATTGTATGTTTATCACATCATTGATAATGCAAAAATTAATAACATGTACAAGGAAACCAAAAGAAGAAAGCCTCAACTGTTTGAATAGGCTTCGTCTAACACTAGATGATAGCGTACTGAATAAAATGAATGGTTTCTTAGACCCCCAGAACATGAGCACCAAGTTGAGAGAAGATGAATTCGGTAAGAGGTGTGATCTCCCACAGAAAGGGAAAGGAGTTATCCTTTTTCGTCAACACGCTCCAGCCAATCAGTGGGCTAGTCGCCTTCAAGGATTATCTTGTAGCGAATGGCGTGATGCCTTGAGAATGACAGGCAACGTAGCGGCTGTACGAGCTATTCCATTCAGGACAATGGACACTAACCATTGTCGGCGCTGCCACAACGAGGTAGAAACTCTAGCTCGCGTCCTCGATTACTGTTCGCATGGAGAAGTTCTGCGAAATACTAGACACCATAAAATACGATCTGCCATTGCTCAAGGGTTAAGAGACTCAGGCTTAACAGTCTTTGATGAGGTTCATGGTCTCTGTATTACAGGCAGCACCCATTGAATTGACATGATAGCCTTGAAAGACCTCCGAAAGGGCTTTATAATAGGTCCGACGATCAGATTCGAGGTATCCAAAGCACACCACAATGAAGTACATGTGTAAAAGGAAACAAGATATGAACCAACCATCCCATTCTATCAACAAGAACACAAACTTGATTATATCGAAGTCATCGGATTAATGGTTGGCGCTAGAGGAACCATTCCTTTTGTTATCGTCCAGTTCTGCAGATCATTTAACCTAAACCAGGCATTAATAAAAGGAATTGCAGTGAATGCCTTGAAATATCGCATCCAATTCTTGATGAGCCATATCTCCTAAACGTTTTAATGGAACAACACACAACATGCCAAATGTGCTAACCAACTCACCGTTACTTTTAATATTAATCTTGTCTTTTTGTATTCTTTGTCCCCAGGGGCAATCTCCAGTTGGGGAAAGACGAAATAAATAATAAAATGTCATGTAGATCCCCTAGAAAGGATTTTATATTATTGTACTAGTTTCATATTTAAGAAGGAAAATCTGCAGGTAACTTTTCTGATGCCGATATACTACGCATGGTATGTTTATAGCATAAATAATAATAATTGAGTAAATAAAACAAAAAAGGACCACTTTGCTGTGCATTATTGAAAGCCGAGTGGACTCAAAATATGAAATACATGAATTAGAGGTGATAGACAGGAAGATGATAACAGACAGGACCAATGACAGCAGAGTACTCGTAATGAAGATATGAGATGCGTAATGAAGGGAGATGATGAAGGTTAGCGCTTCAACCGACATAGGTTGTGGGTTCGTACGAGGCGAACGAAGGACGATAGGCCAACTAGAGGAGTAATGGACTCGATCGTAAGTCGCAAGAGCAGCACAAGGTGACCTAGAAAATGATGATTAAACTTATTTTTATATCATTTCAGAGTGGGAGCCTTAAACCAGACTAGAGACCATTTGCAAGTAGAGTGTTGTGGAGAGTAATTTCATTCAAGGAGTCCTGAAGGTTGAATGCCAGAAGGTATAAGATTCTGCAATAATGATGTAGGTTTTCAGTTATTTAATTTTTGTTACCGCTGGATCAGATTAAGTTATCGATAGTGACTGGAAGATTCCGAATTATGAGATATTTATTGGAAGTTGTTTCTTATAGTACCCTTGGATAACTCAAGAAGAATATTTTTTCTGATCGTCTGCTTATGACGAGTCCTCAAAAATGCGTATTTAGTTTTAAAGTGTCATGTTTACCATTTCTACCTCAAATGATGGTACAGTACTTGAAGATAACTACCCAGTTGATCCCCAAATTCCCAAATAGGAACAAGATTTTCCGTTCTAACAACGAGTTACAGTGCCGTATTGGGGTATGAGACTTCTAGTGGTTACTTCAGCCATTTCGCTTTGTGTCTGCTTGGTTGTACTTAATGTCTGCAGACCTCATATATAATTTTTTTGTAGGCAAGTTAATGTATAAACACTCTTGTTGAAGATCAGATGATAAAATATTCATGCCTAGGATTTCAAGAACATGAAAGCCGTGCGGTTAGGAGCGCGCAGCTGTGAGCTCGCATCCGGGAGATAGTGGGTTCGAATCCCACTGTCGGCAGCCCTGAAGATGGTTTTCCGTGGTTTCCCATTTTCACACCAGGCAAATGCTGGGGCTGTACCTTAATTAAGGCCACGGGCGCTTCCTTCCCATTCCTAGGCCTTTCCCGTCCCATCGTCGCCATAAGACCTATCTGTGTCGGTGCGACGTAAAGCAAAATAGCAAAAAAAAAAAAAAAAAAAGAACATGAAAGATAGTGGCTTGGTGCTGTTTTCATTTTTGTTGTTCTCGAATGGGAACAGTGGGAACTTGCGTATGATATTTTATTCATGTACAATATCACCACACCTGTACTCATATCCAACAACTTACGTAAATAGAAAACAGGTATCAATCACAACCTAATATCGATTCAACTTTATATTACTCCAAAGTTTCCGAATATAAATTTTTATTTATTATTATGGACATTATTTCGGTCAGGTTATTTATATCCTCAGATGTTTTCGTTTATTCTTCTTCAAAGACGTATTTAAAATATTCCTTTTTTACTCTTTGTTTTATACGTCGCACTGACACAGACTTATCTGATGGTGACTATGGGATACGAAAGAGCTAGGTGGAAGGAGGAGGCAACCATGGCCTTAATTAAGATACAGCCCCAGCATTTGCCTGGTGCGAAAATAGGAAAATACGGAAAGTTGTCTTCAGGGCTGCGGAAAGTGGGGTTGGATCATACTATCTCCCGAATGAAAACTCACAGCCACTTTACGCAAACCGCATGTATTCTATGCCCAGACAGATGCCTTGTCATGTCGTTAAAAGAAGTTCCTATTTTCACACTAGGCAAATGCCGGGCTAGTACCATAATTAGGTCGACGGTCGCTTCCTTCCAGCTCCTAGCCTTTTCCTGTCCCATCGTCGCCATAAGACATATTTGCGTCGGTGCGACGTAAAGAAAAAGAAACTATTTACTTTTACAGCGATCTGTTACTTCATCCTTCCTGTGCAATTCCCGTAGTTCACATGTTTCTCGTTGGTAACAGTTCACAAACATGGTATGAGCTTCCTTTTCAAGCCTTTATTTTTTCTGATACCGTCATTCTCCATAAGTTTGGACCATGTACTTTTACTCCTATGATTTAATTTACTATGGGATGATTAGTGAGTTTTTTCTCTTAAAGCCATAATAAACACCATCTGTTTTGGAGCTTCTGCGGCTTACTCAACTGAATAAAGAGCTTCTTATACAGATCGTAGTATGACTTAGTTTTAAATGTATGACGTCCTGATTACCTACGTTTCCAATATTCATTATGAAGTCACTCAAATATCCCTGATTTAAGGTATTCACTTTGCCCACTGGACTAAATATCAACTATATTTTGACCTTTTTTGTATAGCCTATATTGAAAATGTTTAGCAGTATGAAGAGATGCATTACCTCGGACTGAGTGAGTTAACTACGCGATTTTGGTCACGTAGCTCTTAGTTAGCATTCGGCCGAACGATAATACAGCCAGATAATCAACCAGAAAAAATAACGCAGAGATATATGAGATATATAGATGTGAAATGGTAGAAGTCGAAGAAGATGCCGATGACCCATGGATTTCCCCCGGAACACACATGGAAACCGTTTGAAGTTGGACTTTTTGTCGGAATTAATGACCCGAAGAGAAATATCTCCAATGCTAGCATATTGAATAAAAAGGAAAACTAAAGGAAAACACAGAGTTTATTAATCAAAACCAGGGGATGATATATTAAATCAGGTCAATAAAAATCAAGTAATGGATAAGGGATAAATACTCACAAAGTATTACTGTGCAGTAACAAAGAGCAGGCTTAAACAAGCTTGCTGTAATATGTATTAGAACTCATCAAAACACATATCGGATTCGTCTTTGAGAATATAGGCGACATCGAAGCTCCGTCTTGTATTTTCTTAACCCCCAGTTTACGTGGGTTAGTAAAGTAAGGCACAAAAATAAAACAATTCACATAATCCTCTTAGTAGGCCATCCTCACAGTTTACAATAATTAACACAGAATCTCCAAGAAAGAATGCCAAGAAGAGATAGTGCATAAGTGACGTAAATTGAGATCCACACGTCAAGAAAGAAATGCACTGGGCCTGCACACAAAATAAAAAATGGACCCTGGCTGACTAAAAGAAAACATGCACGGTTACCGTGTCGTATCACATAAATAACTGGGCGTTGCATATGGAAAGCGGAAACAACAAAGATAACCACACGTAATATGAACGCAATAAAATGAGTAAAATAAGAGGAATATGATTAAATAAATAATCTTCCTCCCAAGCAGCAATGGCATATGATTTACCGAACACACGCATCCAAACACAGCAATATAAAGAGAAGATGCTTTAAAACAGAGCAAGTCTTGAGCCAAACACCTCGCGTATTATTAAGCGACAATACATAGAGCGGATTACCAATATCACATTTCGTTGTCTTAAATGTCCTACAAAGACGGACGTCAACATGCATAACCCAAGAACATTGTCTGCCGCAAACAGCTTCGACTACCACAAAACCATTCTTAAACAAGCTGAGCCAGAGAAACAATCATAGTAATGGACCTCGAATTGCTCATATTCAGAGTTCGCCGACATATAAATTCTTCTTCCTCATTCTCTCATTATTAATTTGTGAAATGCTCTCTCTCTCTCTCTCTCTTTTGTATTGTTCCTCTATGCATTTACTTACTTCCCACCATCACCTCCATTATCTACTTTCCATACAAGTATATTCTCCACCGCGCTAAGAGAGCACTTGAAACCTGTGTAGAGCCAGACGGTGAGGTCTCCATTGTGTTCACGTTCATCAACCAAGTAATAAACGATGGCGCGGGAATACTGTAGTCCAGAAACAAAAGACCTTCATGAAACGTGAATCCAGCCGATCAACTACTTATTTCTGTTCATAACAAAAACTTTATTCTTTGCACGACAAAGAATGACACCTGTGTTCAATATCAACGAAGGATAACAATCTAATTAAGTACAAGGACGCAACTGAAAATGTACGAGAGGAGTTAATGAAACCACTAGGTATCTTACGAATATAATTAATGTTTACTGATCAACACGCAAATATCTTATTAAGGTAATGAGTCTTTCTGGTGTCCGCCTCTGTGGTGTAGTGGTTAGCGCGATTAGCTGCAACCCCCGGAGGCCCGGTTTCGATTCCCGGCTTTGCTGCGAAATTTCAAAAGTGGTACGAGGATTGGGATGGGGTCCACTCAGCCTCGGGATGTCAATTGAGTAGAGGGGGGTTCTATTTGCTCCTCAGCCATTTTCGAAGTGGGTTTCCGCGGTTTGCCACTTCTTCTCCAGGCAAATACCGGGATGATGCCTAACTTAAGGCCACGGCCACTTCCTCCCCTCTTACTTATCTATCCCTTCCAAACTTCCCATACCCTCACAAGGACCCTGCTCAGCATAACAGGTGAGACCACCTGGGCTATGTACTGGTCCTCCTCCCCAGTTGTATACCTGCGACCCAATGTCTCACGCTGCAGAACACTGCCCTTGAGGCAGTGTGTAGTGTAAGAGGAAGGCCATCGATCTGAATACTAGTACTACCACGGCCGACTTGATGCAGCTTATATCTAGTTGGCCGTTGTTATACTTAAACTAGTGCCTTCTATTGCAACACACTCTTTTTATACAAATCTACAGCCCGCGCACCTCTCAAGGTCACTCACTGAGTCCGAGGGAGAAACCAACGCTGGAGGGTAAACGGATTAAGAAAGGAAGAAAGAAAGAAAGAAAGAAAGAAAGAAAGAAAAAGAAAGATATGTCCCTGGTATATAGTCTCTTCATTCATGATCAGACTGAGTAGCTTACATGATAGAAGCTTTGATTTTCTGAAGCTGGGTTCGTGGGTTCAATCCCGGTTCAGTTTGACGGTATTTGAAGAGGCTGCAATCCCCCGCTTCATGTTTGTAAATTTACCGGTACGTAAAGAAAAAGACACTTATGGGATAAAAATTCTGACTCATCATAGCCTCATGCCTTTCTTTTTCTGATACATTCATTCTCCGAAAGTTTGTACCATGTCTTTTTACTCCTGTTGTTGTTGTTTGAGTCATCAGTCCATAGACTGGTTTGATGCAACTTTCCATGCCACCCTATCCTGTGCTAACCTTTTCATTTCTACGTAACTATTGCATCCTACATCTGGTCTAATCTGCTTGTCATATTCATACCATGGTCTACCCCTACCGTTCTTACCACCTACACTTCCTTCAAAAACCAACTGAACCAGTCCTGGGTGTCTTAAGATGTGTCCTACCATTCTACCTCTTCTTCTCGTCAAATTTAGCCAAATCGATCTCTTCTCACCAATTCGATTCAGTATCCCTTCATTCGTGATTCTATCTATCCATCTCACCTTCAGCATTCTTCTGTAACACCACATTTCAAAAGCTTCTATTCTCTTTCCTTCTGAGCTAGTTATCGTCCATGTTTCACTTCCATACAATGCCACGCTCCACACGAAAGTCTTCAAAAACATCTTTCTAATTCCGATATCAATGTTTGAAGTGAGCAAATTTCTTTTCTTAAGAAAGCTCTTCCTTGCTTGTGCTAGTCTGCATTTTATGTCCTCCTTACTTCTGCCATCGTTAGTTATTTTACTACCCAAGTAACAATATTCATCTATTTCCTTTAAGACTTCATTTCCTAATCTAATATTTTCTACATCACCTGCCTTCGTTCGACTGCACTCCATTACTTTTGTTTTGGACTTATTTATTCTCATCTTGTACTCCTTATCCAAGACTTCATCCATACCATTCAGCAACTTCTCGAGATCTTCTGCAGTCTCAGAATAACAATATCATCGGCAAATCTCAAGGTTTTGATTTCCTCTCCTTGGACTGTGATTCCCTTTCCAAATTTCTCTTTGATTTCCTTTACTGCCTGTTCTATGTAGTTTATTTAGTTTATTATGGGAGAATTATTACATTTTCTTGTCATAAATCCATAATTAACACCACCATTCGTGAAGCTTCTACGGTTTACTGAACTAACTGTTGATCCTTTTATCCAGATCGTAGTATGACGTAATTTTAAGTGTATGATGTTCTATTTACTGACGTTTCCAATATTCATTCAGTACTCAAAACCATAAAATTAGTTCGTGGCAGGTAAAATTAGTAATATTAATACCTTTTTTCTTGAGCGAATATCATATTTATTTAACTATATTCATAAATTCAACTCATTGTAGATTATTTTATTTTAATGATGTTAGTATTTATAAACATTGTGTTCAATCTATTGTACACTATATATAATCTGGGATTAATACTAGATTTTTCCATGAAGGTAAAAAGCAGAGAGAGGCCAAACGGTAATGGTTAGACTCAGTTTTTAATTATTAGAAAATAAGAGGTATAGAGCCAAACGAACATCGAGCTAGTTTCAAAGAGAGTGTGGAGGCACATTGTTAATTCACTGACTGAATGCTCTAAAGCATTATGGCTAATAACGAGGGAGTATTTATGATGAATAAATCGTATTTGAATGTGATTTTTTTTTAAATTGTGAAGTTCATAAACGTTCACCAGCGAACAGATTACGAAAATGGTAGTGAATTATTTGAACGTATTAAACAATGTAGTCAACGTTCTGACAAACAACACTGGAGTCATTGTATTCGCCATCCAGTCGTGAGAAAGCAAGGGAAAAACAATGAAAAACGTGCTGTAGTATGCTTGTTTGGAAGTGGGTGTTAGTTGCAGCCGGATATAAACATGGCGGAGGAAAGTACGGTGCGGTGATGATTGTAAGAACCTGACAACAGTGCACATGTGGTGAAAATATTTCCTAGAGTGTGGTACTCCATCAGTAAACGCGACCGTTCGGAATGAACTCAGAAACGATGGACATAGTTCCGGAGCGTGGGCGGATGAATTGTTTCGGGGTTCCAGGTGTCTAACTTTGAATAGCATCGAGATATCGTAAGTAATAAAAATTTCGTGCGACCACAGCCACAGACTATCTGATTCCGCACAATTTGTGGACCTGTGCGTTAATTTCGACGTTCTGTTTTACACTACTAGATGGCAGGAAAGCCGAAGTTCTTTTGGATGACCTATATCTGAGGCTTTCTTTAATATTTTTCTGTATAAACTCCGAACGTGACACCATAGATCTTCTTCATGCCGTCTTCGCACGACATTGATTGACGAATGGATTACGCCTGATCGGTTTGAACCCTCCATATTGAGATCCTGAGGCCAATATTTCTCCTCTGATCCACAGAAGGAGCTGAACAGTTCCATAAATCAATATCAGGGAGACTGAAGTGGAAAATATAACAATAATAATAATTACCTACCGTATCTTCAATTGCTGAATATTCTGCGAGGAACCAAATGTTCCTACATAAATGATCTAACTTGCTGAAAGCCTACAGCACATAATTTTTGCATTTAAACACCCAGAAATTCCAGCAATCCTAGATAGGATCAAACCCACTGATGTCAAATATTTGAATGCTAGATTTTGCTACATAATCTCCACCGAACTGAAACACACTCTAACATGTTTACTTTCTTTTAAAAAAGAATTCCGGACATGTTTGACCATACACGTAGTTCCAAATTATATCAACTGTGTAGAATAAATTCAAGTTAGGAAATATTGAAAACTAACTAAATATACCACTGAAGTATACTATAATGTATTTTATTAATTTTTACCAAATAGTGGTGGTCTTGCTACATTTATATCTGCATTACTAAGGGGGAATAAGGTTTCATTCGTAGTACTGTTTAATACCTTGGTCAACAATCTAGTAACCAACCTAATCACGGCAGTTCAGCGCCATTTCAAAACTATCACTCGAGTGTGTCTCTTTCTATGTTTTTCTTCCTTTTGTTCCAGTATTGCTGTTTAATATAAACTTTGAGCGCTTTATGAACTGAGCACACAACTTGACTATTTAATTGGTTTTTCCGAGGCGGGAGAGAGAAGAGAGAGAGAGAGAGAGAGAGAGAGAGAGAAGGAGAGCCTGGATGAGTAGCTCAGGTAGTAGATTGCTGGCCTTATGAGCCCAACTTGACAGGTTCGATCCTAGCTCAGTCCGATGGTGTTTGAAGGTGATCAGATACGTTAGCCTCGTGTTGGTAGATTTATTGGCATACTAGCTGATGTACCCGTGCTTCGCTACGGGGTTCTCAGAAAGACTGACTTGGTGGTTTTCCTAACTGAATTCAACATAGGTCATTACCAAAAAGGTCAATAGGAATGTAGCGATTGAAAGCAATGTTTTCATATAAAATACTCGATCAAATGAATAACCGCACACTCTCTCACTTTCAACGACCAGTACTACGGTGTCGATCTAAGAGTCCAAAGTTCCAGAGCTGGAATAACCAGGTCGCAGACTGCCATGAACACTCCTCTGCCATTATTCCGTTAAATATGCACACTACTCATTCCAATCAGTGGCTCAGAGTAGGGATTGTATAGCTCGAATACTATGATGAACCAGTGTGTTACGTACCAGATATATCAGAAAATGTATGAACCAGAGGAATGGCATGCTAAAGAAGGAAGTTATCTTACACCCCAGCTACTTCCCGCCAATATACAGGCAGGCTGTTACAGATGGTACGAACAGGCGAGTTGGCCGTGTGGTGTGAATAACTTCTTACATAACTACCACTAACTTACGACATAACTTAAGTTATGTTAGTTATGTAGTATTTATCGATACGACCACTAACAACATAAATAACTTATTTGAAAATTACATTTCAGACCTTCCCCTAAACCACCATTTCATTCAGCGTGAATAAAATAATTTGCAGCCTAGATTGCAGTAGTTCATCACCCGACATTACATACCGATTTTTTAAAATTATCTTCAGCCGTTTTATCATGATGCGTGTACATACATACATACATGCACACAGACAGACAGACAGAAATTACGCAAAAGTAAAAAATGCATTTCGTTGTTATTGTTGACATGACCGATACAGAAATACCATTATTTTCAAATTCTAAGTAATGTACAGACAAAACTCTTATTTTATATTTATAGATTTATCGATACGACCACTAATAACATAAATAACTTATTTGAGACTTACATTTCAGACCTTCCCCTAAACTACAATTTCACTCAGCGTGAATAAAATAATTTATAGCCGAGCTTGTAGCGGTTCATCACCCGACATTACATGCTGATTTTCATTAAATTCTCGTCAGCCGTTTTCTATTGATGCGTGTACAATCATACAGACAGACAGACAGACAGACAGACAGACAGACAGACAGACAGACAGACAGACAGACAGACAGACAGACAGACAGACAGACAGACAGACAGACAGACAGACAGACAGACAGACATTACGATAAAGTAAAAATGCATTTTCTTGTTACTGAGCACATGACCGATACAGAAATACCACTCTTTTCAAATTCTGAGCAATGTACAGACAAAACTCTTATTTTATATATATATAGATTACATTTCAGGCTTTCCTCTAAACTACCATTTCACTTAATGTGAATAGCATTATTAACAGCCTAGATTATAGCGACCTATTCCCCGACTTTGCATACCAATTTTCGTGAAGATACGACCACTAATAAAACAAATATTTGACAATTAAATTTTAGGCCTTCCCCTAAACTACCATTTTTCTCAGCGTGTATAGCCTATGTTGTAGAGACCTATTTCCCATCTTTGTCTAGCGATTTTCGCTAGGACACGACCACTAATAACATAAATATTTGAGAATTAAATTTCAGGCCTTCCCCTAAACTACCATTTCACTCAGCGTGATAAATTAATTTATAGCCTAGATTGTAGCGGCTCATCACCCGACTTTACATTCCGATTTTCATTAAATTCTCTTCAGCCGTTTTCTCGTGATACGTGTACAGACAGACAGACAGACAGACAGACAGACAGACAGACAGACAGACAGACAGACAGACAGACAGACAGACAGACAGACAGACAGACAGACAGACAGACAGACAGACAGACAGACAGACAGACAGACAGACAGACAGACAGACAGACAGACAGACAGACATTACGATAAAGTAAAAATGCATTTTCTTGTTACTGAGCACATGACCGATACAGAAATACCATTCTTTTCAAATTCTGGGCAATGTACAGACAAAACTCTTACTTTATATATATAGATTACATTTCAGGCCTTCCTCTAAACTACCATTTCACTCACTGTGAATAACATTATTGATAGCCTAGATTATAGCGACCTATTCCCCGACTTTGCATACCAATTTTCGTGAAGATACGACCACTAATAAGATAAATATTTGACAATTAAGTTTTAAGCCTTCCCCTAAACTATCATTTTTCTCAGCGTGTATAGCCTATATTGTAGCGACTTATTTCCCATCTTTGTCTAGCGATTTTCATTAGGACACGACCACTAATAACATAAATATTTGAGAATTAAATTTCAGGCCTTCCCCTGAACTACCATTTCACTCAGCGTGATTAAAATAATTTATAGCCTAGATTGTAGCGGCTTATCACCCGACTTTACATTCCGATTTTCATTGAATTCTCTTCAGCCGTTTTCTCGTGATGCGTGTACATACATACATACAGGCAGACAGACAGACAGAAATTACGGAAAAGTAAAAAATGCATTTTCTTGTTACTGAGGACATGACCGATACAGAAATACAATTCTTTTCAAATTCTGGGCAATGTACAGACAAAACTCTTATTTTATATATATAGATTACATTTCAGGCTTTCCTCTAAACTACCATGTCACTTACTGTGAATAGCATTATTGACAGCCTAGATTATAGCGACCTATTCCCCGACTTTGCATACCAATTTTTGTGAAGATACGACCACTAATAAAATAAATATTTGACAATTAAATTGTAGGCCTTCCCCTAAACTACCATTTTTCTAAGCGTGTATAGCCTATATTGTAGAGACTTATTTCCCATCTTTGTCTAGCGATTTTCGTTAGGACACGACCACTAATAACATAAATATTTGAGAATTAAATTTCAGGCCTTCCCCTAAACTACCATTTCACTCAGCGTGATTAAAATAATTTATAGCCTAGATTTTAGCGGCTCATCACCCGACTTTACATTCCGATTTTCATTAAATTCTCTTCAGCCGTTTTCTCGTGATGCGTGTACATACAGACAGACAGACAGACAGACAGACAGACAGACAGACAGACAGACAGACAGACAGACAGACAGACAGACAGACAGACAGACAGACAGACAGACAGACAGACAGACAGACAGACAGACAGACAGACAGACAGACGATTTTCATTAAATTCTCTTCAGCCGTTTTCTCGTGATGCGTGTACATACATACATACATACATACAGACAGACAGACAGACAGACAGACAGACAGACAGACAGACAGACAGACAGACAGACAGACAGACAGACAGACAGAAATTACGGAAAAGTAAAAAATGCATTTTCTTGTTACCGAGGACATGACCGATACAGAAATACCATTCTTTTCAAATTCTGAGCAATGTACAGACAAAACTCTTATTTTATATATACAGATATATATAAATAAAGAAACTCCCGGGCATCGGTGCCTTCGCATACCATAGACGTGTAGTTAGTGGAACGAAAACCAATAACATTATTATTAATTATTATTATTAGATTTATCGAGAAATCTTACTTAGCTTGCTAAAGCCACATAATAGGTCATTACTCTTGCTTTGTGTAGAGAATGTCAGTATACAAACCATTCCATTTTAATAATGACTAGCGAATGTACCCGTGCTTCGCTACGGTATTCTACATTGTATTCGAATATCGAAGTAAATAGTGTACATGCAGTAAATAAGATAGTTTTAAAATTGCATGTCTCTTAGCGTTATCCGAGAAAGAGCATGGGGAGGTCCCCGTACGTTTCCAATGTAAAGTGTTTGTTACGGATTTATGATATAACGGCAGGCTCACTTGCCTACTGGCATTCACAATCAGGTTGGGAAGTTTACATTATAATTGCAGGCCCCATTGCCTACTATGCGGACAGAATCGATTTGGGGAGTTTTCGTTAAAATGGCAGCCCCCCTTTCCTACCTCCAGACAGATTACAGTTTTTATTATAATGGCAGGCAATTACCCTACTATCACTCGAAATTGAGTTGTGCAGTTATCATTATAATGACAGGCCCCTTTTCCTACTGCCAGCCAGCGTACTGCCAGTCACACCAAGTTGGTGAGTTTCCATCAAAATAGCAGGCCAATATGCCTAATGCCAGTAACATTTTAGATGAGTACATTTCTTTATAATGGCGGGCACCCTTGCCTACTGCCAAACACAATCGGGTAGGGGAGTTTTAAACAAAACTGCATGCTCACTTACCTTCTGCAAGTCAAATCGAGAAGGGAACTATTCATTACAATTGTAGGCCTTCCTTACTAATGACAGTTACACAGGAGTTGGAGAAGGAACCCTTTCCTACTGCCAGTCAAAGTCGGTGTGGGGAGTACTGATTACAATAGCAGACCGACCCTTTCTCGATCGCTAAATCGACATCAGTGAATATATATAGATCGACATACGAAAGTATATCCGTGTTTACAATATTGAAGACCTTCATTTACAGATTAACTGCTACTAAACGTACGTCATATCGACAAAGGATTATACCATAAGACACGCCGGATTTAGTGGCCTAAATGGCTGGTCCAATGATATGTCATCTATTCTTGGGTCAGATTTAGAAACGTGGAACAGGGTAAAGGTTTTGTAAGATCATCTCATATTACATTACTTTTCGGATAATAATGTGACAGCTACATACGTAGCATTTGGCTCACATATGGCTACTGAGTGGGCCAATTTTCGTAGAGTTTGATGATTCTGTATTTCATATAAGTAATTGAAAGTATGAATAATGCATGTGAAAATTCCAAATTGACTTAACATCGATTAATAGAGAAAAATCAAACGTAAAAGGGATACAGATACGGCATAAAGTCATAAGACCAAGGTTGTAGATCATTCCAAATTGAACGGAGATTGTGCAATCCGTTACGTGATAGGAATTTCCGAAGGTCTGCACCATCATTAAAATTGCCTGCATATTTCGATATTCTTCGGGGATAAAAAATGAAAAATTTAATGATATAGGATTTTTCATTCGTTACAGGCTAAAACGTATAATTTTGTCAAATTTCAATTATCTTCTTATTCTTCTGGCAGATTATGCCACAATGTGGATTTTGGGCGAGGCGGGTAAAAATTAGGACTTTCAGGAAATCAAAAATTATGGAGATTGTTATTATTACCCCTTAAACGGAAAGCTGTACGAAAATTTCGCCAAAATAGTCAGTGTAGAGGTACACAGTCGTTACGATTTGATTTATATAGATAAGGAATCTGCTCCATGTAAAACACCTTTTGGGCTATGTCCGCTGGACTTAACCTGCAAAAGTGACCATTCATGATATCTCCCTTATTAATCCTCCTGACGAAAAAATGCACATGAAAAAAAAGGTTTAGAGGTGGAATTCCATCAGGTTTGGTCGATTTCCAGTCAGGTTGGTCTTGTTCTGTATATATTGTGGAAGAGTAAAATCACCATTTCGGTTCCTTATAAACCGCCAGTCCATTCCGGAACATGAAATGTTATTTACGTTTAAAACCTACCTTTGGACAGGTGGATGCTAAATATAAATTTTGTTTCGAATGTCTTCAGTAGTTTTCAAGTTGTAAGGAATACGCTTTACACGCACCCGCTCGTGAGTTAAGTCCGATGGGACTTGTACAGAAAAACGGTCCTTTAATGATATCTCCCTTATTGATCCTCGTATCGAAATGATGCACATGAGAAAAAAAGGTTTAGACATTAATTTCTACCAAGGTAGGTAGACTTCCATAAACTTTTGTTGTGTATATTTTTTGGAAGTGCAAAATCACTGTTTCGGTTTCGTATAAACCCCCAGTTAGTTCAGGGATTTAGAAACAATATTTGCCCTGAAACCTATCAAGGACAGGTGTATTCTAAATACGAATCTTGGTGGAAATGCATCCAGTAGTTTCTAGCATTCACGTACATACGGCGTAATTAAGGAAGAAAATAATACAGTTAAGAATGTTGAAACTAATAGAAAATGGATTATAACTGAGGACAGCCGGATAACGACAAATAAATAAATGCCGTGAGTTATGGATATAATAAAGCGCTAACAGAGGAGAAATTTAGTTTCAGTGATTCTTAGGTAAACAAATATGAAGATGACTAATGGTGTTATTACTTAATCTATTCGAGGGCGGTTATAACCTCCAACGATATTCCGCCAATATCCCGCAGATGAGCCGATTGATGCCTCTCTTGCCATCTACCCAAGGAACAACCACGAATTTAAAAGCATGATGAGGAAAATGGCAATACGTTACTTCCCTACTGGCATGCAGTCAGAGACGTTGCCATGGTAACCTGTAGGTTCGTTGTCGGTCTGTCGGTCACTAAATGCAGAGCATGATACCAGCAGAAAATTGTAAATTTCTCCGTCATGTGAAGAGTAAGGTAAATTATGAACATAACGAAAGTTGTTTATAATGAAGAGACGTTTCACGTACGGTAAACGAAGTTTACAGAAAATCAATAGTATAAGAGAAAATAGAGGAAAACCACTGTGGTTTTCCTATAAACACCCCGTCTATTCAAAGATTTTAAAATTATATGCATATCGGAACCTTTCCTGGGATGAGTATACTCTAAATATGAAGTTTGGCTGAGATCTATCCAGCCGTTTCGACGTGATGGTGGGAAAACCACTCTGGTTTTCCTATAAACCCCCCGTCTATTCAAGGATTTTAAAATGATATGCATATCTAAACCTTCCCCGGGATTAGTATACTCTAAATACAATGTTTGGTTGAGATCCATCCAGCCGTTTCGACGTGATGGTGGAAAAACCATTCTGATTTTCCTATAAACCCCCCATATATTCAAATATTTTAAAATGATATGCATATGGAAAACTTCCCCGCGATGAGTATCCTCTAAATATGAAGTTTGGTTGAGATCTATCCAGCCGTTTCGACGTGATGGTGGGAAAACCACTCTGGTTTTCCTATAAACCCCCCGTCTATTCAAGGATTTTAAAATGATATGCATATCTAAACCTTCCCCGGGATTAGTATACTCTAAATACAATGTTTGGTTGAGATCCATCCAGCCGTTTCGACGTGATGGTGGAAAAACCATTCTGATTTTCCTATAAACCCCCCATATATTCAAATATTTTAAAATGATATGCATATGGAAAACTTCCCCGCGATGAGTATCCTCTAGATATGAAGTTTGGTTGAGATCTATCCAGCCGTTTCGACGTGATGGTGGAAAAACCATTCTGGTTTTCCTATAAATCCCCTGTCTATTCAAGGATTTTAAAATGATATGCATATCAAAACCTTCTCCGGGATGAGTATACCCTAAATATGAAGTTTGGTTGAGATCTATCCAGCCGTTTCGACGTGATGGTGGAACAGACAAACAGACAGACAAACAGAAACAATTTTTTTTTATATAGATTTTTACACTCGTTCTTCACCCCCTTTCCATCCCCGCCCAAAGGAGTCCTATGAGTGCCTTACACAACAGTATATTTTTTTCCCAGATATTAAGTCTTATTTGTACCTATTTTGGTTGACAGCTATGCCCAAACGTACATGCATAATCTCACTGCTCTAGAATCCTGGAGCTGACGTTGCCATGGTTACGGCAGTTCATTTCTTTATCCGATTCCTAGAGCAGGGGTAGTGTGGTGCCAATATCTCCGTAACGGTTGGTTTTAGGGCCTTAAAACATGGTTTTCGGGCCCGTAGGGCTTACCGAGTTTTGTTCTTTGCGTCAAGAGGATTAAATTGAGCTTTGTCTCGTCCTTATACGACAAATTCGATATTTTGCCTATAATAGTATAAGAGAAAATGGAGGAAAACCGTTTTTCCTATAAAACCCCCGTCTTTTCAAAGATTTTAAAATAATATGCATATCGAAACCTTCCCCGGGGTCAGTATACTCTAAATATGAAGTTTGGTTGAGATCTATCCAGCCGTTTCGACGTGATGGTGGAACAGACAAACAGACAGACAAACAGACAAACAGAAACAATTTTATTTATATAGATACTAGCAAATGTACCCGTGCTTCGCTACGGTATTCTGCATTGTATACGAATATTGAAGTAAATACTGTACATGCAGTAAATAAGATTGTTTTAAAATAGCATGTCTCTTAGCGTTATCCGAGAAACAATATGCAGAGGTTCCCATACGTTGTTTCCAGTGTAAAGTGCTTGTTACGGATTTGTGATGATAACGACAGGCTCACTTCCCTACTGCGATTCACAATCGAGTTGGGAAGTTTACATTATAATTGCAGGCCCCATTGCCTACTGCGCGGTCACAATCTATTTGGGGAGTTTCCGTTACAATTGCAGGCCCCCTTTCCTACCTCCAGACATATTACAAATTGAAGAGTTTTTATTATAATGGCAGGAAACTTCCCTACAACCAGTCAAAATTGAGTTGTGCAGTTATCATTATAATGATAGGCCCCTTTTCCAACTGCCAGCCAGCTTCCTGCCAGTCACACCAAGTTGATGAGTTTCCATCAAAATAGCAGGCCAGTATGCCTAATGCCAGTCACATTTTAGATGGGTACATCTGTTTATAACTGCGGGAACGCTTGCCTACAGCCAAAGACTGTATGCTGCATGCTCCCTTGCCTTCTGAAAGTCAAATCGAGAAGTGAATTATTCATTACAATGGTAGGCCTGCCTCATTAATGCCAGTTACACAGGAATTGGAGAAGGACTCCATTCCTACTGCCAGTCATAGTCGGTGTGCGGAGTACTGATTACAATAGCAGACACACCCTTTCTCGATCGCTACAAAATCGACATCAGTGAATATATATAGTTCGACATACGAAAGTATGTGCTTGTTTACAATATTGCAGACCTTCATTTACAGATTAACTGCTTCTAAACGGTACATCATATCGAGAAAAGATTGTACCATAAGACGCCGGATTTAGCGGCCTAAATTGCTGGTCATATGATATCTCATCTATTCATGGGTCAGATTGAGTTAGAAACTTGGGTAAAATTTGTGTAAGATTATATCACATTGCATTGCTTTTCGGATAATTCAGTGACAGCTACATACATAGCATTTGGCTCACATATGGCTACTGGGTGGACCAATTTTCGTGTAGAGTATGATGATTCTATCTTTCCTCTAAGTGATGGAAGGTATGAATTATGTATGTGAAAAGTACTACTTTACTTAAGATCGAGAAATAGAGAAAAGTCAAACGTAAAATGGATATAAATACGACAAAAAGTCGTACGACCAAGGTTGTAGATCACTCCAAATTGAACGGGGATTGTGCCATCCGTTATGTGATGATACTTCCCGAAGGTCTGCACCATCATTAAAATTGCCTCCATATTTCGATATTCTTCGGGATAGAAAGGGAAAAATTTAAAGCTCTTGGAAGTTTTCCGCCCGTTACAGGCTAAGTCGTAAAATTTTGCCAAATTTCAGTTTTCTTTCTCGACTGGCAGATTATGCCGCAATCTGGGTTTTCAGTGAGAAGTGTAAAAAGTAGAACTTTCAAGATACTAAACCAAAAAATATGCAGATGATCATTATTACCCCTTAAGCGTGTAGCTGTACGAAAATTTCGACAAAATAGTCTATGTACAGGCACACAGTAGTTACGATTTTATTTACATAGATAAATAAGGAACCTGCTCCACGTACAACACCTTTTGGGCTATATCCGCTGGACTTAACCGGAAAAACGGACCGTTTATGATATCTCCCTTATTAATCCTCCTGTCGAAAAAATGCACATGAAAAAAAGTTTTAGAGATGGAATTCCATCATGTTTGGTCGATTTCCAGTCAGGTTGGTCTTGTACTGTATATATTCTGGAAGAGTAAAATCACCATTTCGGTTCCCTATAAACCGCCAGTCCATTCCGGGAACATGAAATGTTATTGACGATTAACACCTACCGTTGGACAGGTGGATGTTAATATAAAGTTTGACTCAAATATCTTCAGTAGTTTTCAAGTTGTAAAACATACGCTTTACACGCACCCGCTCTTGAGTTAAGTCCGGTGGGACTTGTACCGGAAAACGGTCCGTTAATGATATCTCCCTTATTAATCCTCGTATTGAAATGATGCACATGAGGAAAAAGGCCTAGAAATGAATTTCCATTACGGCAGCTAAATTTACATTAAGTTTGGTTGCAAAATGACGGTTTCGGTTTCGTATAATCCCCCAGTCAATTCAGGGATTCAGAAACAATACTTGCCCTAAAACCTACCAAAGGACAGATGGATTCTAAATATCAAGTTTGGTGGAAATATATCCAGTAGTTTCCAAGTTTTAGACAAACAGACAAACAAACAAACAGACAGACACCAAAACAGAATATATGCAGATGGTCATTATTACACCTGAAACGGATAACTGTACGGAAATTTCGCCAAAATTGTCATTGTACAGACATACTCTAGAAGTGTAGACCTTTATTTCGATAGTTACTGCTTTGCAACTGTACGACGTATCTACAAACGGACTTAACCATCAGACGCCCCTTTCAGTGCTCTACATGGTTGGTCCTATGACATCTTCTCGTATCTCCTTTATTTATGGGTTAGATTGAATGGGGTGAAATCTTGTACAGTTTTTGAATGCTACTTTATATTTTTGATTCTCATGTGACAGCTAGAATCATAAAATTTGGCTATAACATTGCCAATGGTCATGTCAATGTGCGTGCCGAATGTCATGATTCTACCTTTCCTATAAGTGTGCCAAATGATAACATATACGTGTAAAAGTACAAAATCAACTTGTGTTTAATGTATTAGGGATAGAAATACGACGAAAAGTCACAGGACAAAAGTTGTAGATCTCTCCAAAATGAAACGCAATTTGCTTTGTGACTTTTGATACGACTTACTGATTAGCCACCAATTACCCCGAAACGAAGGTCTGCACCGCCGTTAAAATTGCATCCATATTTCGGAATTTTCCTGGGCCAGAAGTTATACATTTGCATAGCTTAGAATATTTCCTCAAAGGAAAGAGTGTACAGCATTCGGGATTAGCACTCGCATACATACGTGGTAATTAAGGAAGAAAGTAATACAGTTTAGTAAGTTGAAATTAATAGAAAATAGATTATAACAGAGGACATCCGGATGACGACAAATATATAAATACCAAGTGAATGTATTGGAAAATCAAATGCTCCTCAATAAATTATGCCGGAGTGAGTTATGGATATAAGAAAGCGGTAATCGGAGAGAAATTTAGGCGCAGGGATTCTTAGGTAATCAGATAAGAAGATGAATATTTGTGTTATTACTTATGCTATTCGAGGACGGTTATAACCTCCAATGATATTCCGCCAATATCCCGCAGAATGGCCGATTGACGACTCTCTTGCTTTCTACCCAAGGAACAACCACGAATTTAAAGGAATGATGAGGAAAATGACAATACGTTACTTCCCTGCTGGCAAGCAGTCAGAGACGTTGCCATGGTAACCCATATATTCGTTATCGCTCTGTCGGTCCCTCAATGCCGAGCATGGTATCGGCAGAAAATAGTAAATTTCTCCGTCATTTGAAGAGTAAGGTAAATTATGAACACAACGAAAGTTGTTTGTGATGAAGAGACCTTTCACATACGGTCCACAGAGTTTGCAGAAAATCAATAGTATAAGAGAAAATGGAGGAAGACCGTTGTGGTTTTCCTATAGACCCCCGTCTTTTCAAAGATTTTAAAATGATATGCATACCGAAACCTTCCCCGGGGTGAGTATACTCTAAATATGAAGTTTGGTTGAGATCTATCCAGCCCTTTCGACATGATGGTGGAACAAACAAACATTTTTATTCTTTTTATTTTGCTAGTTGCTTTACGTCGCACCGACACAGATAGGTCTTATGGCGACGATGGGACAGGGAAGGGATAGGAGTTGGAAGGAATCGGCCGTGGCCTTAATTAAGGTACAGACCCAGCATTTGCCTGGTGTGAAAATGGGAAACCACGGAAAACCATTTTCAGAGCTGCCGACAGTGGGGTTCGAACCTACTATCTCCCGAATACTGGATATTGGCCGCACTTAAGCCAAACAAACAAACAAACAAACAAACAAACAAACAAACAAACAAACAAACAAACAAACAAACAAACAAACAGACAAACAGAAACGAACAACTTTATTTATAAGATTATTTTTATACCACTCCCCTCGCCCCCTGCCAAAAGGGTGCTAGGGGTGTCTTACCCTCACGCGGTTTGTCTCCTGATACTAATTGATAAGTGTACCACGTTTGGTGAAATTGCTCCAGTGGTTTAGGAGGAGATGTGTCATATACACACCCACACCCACACACCCACGCACACACATACATCAATTTTTATATATAGTAAGAAGAAGAAGATAATATTTTTATATGTAGTTTTTCGATTAATTTTATATCTCACCCCCTTCGCTCCCCACTTGGATTTGCAAAAAATCCGGAGTAATACTATTCATCTCAGAGACCCTGAAATCTATGGATTCGAAACTGTTTTTAATTATTTCTATATCTCACCCCACCCCCCCCACCCTTTGCTCCCAACCTAAAAGGGGGCTGGATTTTAAAAAAATTCTAGAGTATCACTTTTCAACTCAGCGACCCCGAAAACTATGAATTCGACACTATTCTCGATTATTATTGTAACTACCACCCCCCTGACCCTCTCCCTTAAGGGCGCTAGGGATGGCTTACCCCCCACAGTGATCGTCTCCCGATAGTAAGTGATTCGTGTACCAAGTTTAGTTGGAGATGTGTCATTTACACACACACTTCCATTTCTATATATAGTAAGATTTTTACACTCGTTCTTCACCCCCTTTCCATCCCCGCCCAAAGGAGAACTATGAGTGCCTTACACAACAGTATATTTTTTTCCCAGATATTAAGTCTTATTTGTACCTATTTTGGTTGACAGCTATGCCCAAACGTACATGCATAATCTCACTGCTCTAGAATCCTGGAGCTGACGTTGCCATGGTTACGGCAGTTCATTTCTTTATCCGATTCCTAGAGCAGGGGTAGTGTGGTGCCAATATCTCCGTAACGGTTGGTTTTAGGGCCTTAAAACATGGTTTTCGGGCCCGTAGGGCTTACCGAGTTTTGTTCTTTGCGTCAAGAGGATTAAATTGAGCTTTGTCTCGTCCTTATACGACAAATTCGATATTTTGCCTATAATAGTATAAGAGAAAATGGAGGAAAACCGTTTTTCCTATAAAACCCCCGTCTTTTCAAAGATTTTAAAATGATATGCATATCGAAACCTTCCCCGGGGTCAGTATACTCTAAATATGAAGTTTGGTTGAGATCTATCCAGCCGTTTCGACGTGATGGTGGAACAGACAAACAGACAGACAAACAGACAAACAGAAACAATTTTATTTATATAGATTATTTAACGTCCTATAAACTGCCGTCATTTTCAAGATACAATGAAGTGTCATGATTTCATGTTTGTTAAAATGGAAGACATTTTATATTTTAAAGTATCGTTTGGCGTTCTAGAAAGCCTGCTGATACAAGTTCCCGTTTTGAATTACTACCGGCTGTACTAGGGTTCGGCCCTGCTACCTTGTGTTCATAATTCTTGATTATCAGTACTACACAGCCAAGCTAACCTCCCAAACGAGCTTCCACTTCACTCATTTCATTACTTTCACCAAATAAGTTTCATGGAATACCTGTACAAACTGATACGAGATCATTATCTCCACATACTATAGAACTTCCAAGACTTATGACTAAGCTGGCCCTGGCTCTAGAATATGAGGCAGAAATAACCACAGAATGTTATTTTCTCCAGGATTCACTTTTGACAGATCCTTAGGAAGATAAAATGTTTGCTCCCTCTTTGACCAGCCCCCAGTCAATCGGAGGTGAGCCTGCCTCTTACCTGGAGGTTCCGGGTTCGGATTTTAGCCAGGTCAGCGTTTTTAATCTGAGGCTGGTTCGAGTTCCACTCAGAACAAATAGAGAAGCTACATTAGGGCGAGACATCGGTGCCGGTCCAACAAACCAATGATAAGGGGGAAATAGGTTATGTCACCCTGATCACGCGTCACTGTCCTCGTAATCCGTAGGCCTTCGAGCTGACCAGCAGTATTCCAAAGCCCATCAGGTCTGTAGCACCATGGAATTCTCTCCCCTGCGTCTAAAGCGCTGGGCGCTAGACCCGTAATTTTATGAGTCATGCAGGTTGCCTAGCATATGGTCGTCTGGCGTTCATTCCTAACATTTCACTAGTACTGAGTCCGCCTCCGTAGCGTAACGGTTAGTGTGACGTATTAGTTGCCGTCCTCGGGGGCCCGGGTTCGATTCCCGGTACTGCCAGGAATTTAAGAGTGGCAGGAGAGCTGGTGTGGTTGAAATGGTACATGCAGCTCACCGCCATTGGGGGAGGGGATAAACACGAGTTTACTAGTACTGTATGCCTCAAAATCGACCAAATATTTTTCTTCCAAATACGTATTCACGTAGTCTGGCCCCTTGTCTTAATGGCTTGAGTAGCATCTTCTCGACACATTTGGGGATTGTATCTGTGTCTTGCTAATTTACCTGGTTCGGGGACAGGGCATTTGCGTTCGTCTTAATACACATCTTCGCTCGCACACATCACACTACCAACCACCACAGAAAAACGGAGTACTGAGGACATACCCCCACATAGCGTAGATGTCAGGAAGGGCATCCGTTAGAAAATAACGGGCCAAATCCACGTATAGTAGCCCCCCCCCCCCAAACAAAACAGAGAAAGAGGCCAGAAGAAGAAGGAAGAGAAGAAATACTATTTGCATAGTCTCCTCGTTGGGAAGTCTCATTTCATTTTCTATCACGCAAATTTACTACTACTACCTCTAATACTATTACTACTACTAAATGTTTTCATTCTTCCCCTGAATGGGGAGGTGGGCCTCCTACACGGTGACGCCGTTTCTCAGGCCAGGAGATTTATTTATGCGTTGAAGGTGAGAGGGTTAGCGGCCGTGGTATATACTAGGAACTCTCCCGGCATTCGCCTTGATGCAGGAGAATGGGAAACCACGGCAGCACCTCTTCGTCTCCCCAATGTAGCGGCAAAGACACACAGTAGAGCCGTGTCCACCCCTCATTTGCTCAGTTAGCCGGTCGGAGTGCTGATCTGTTGGAGCATGGACCAGCCGTGGCAAGTTGTGGGCCGAGACCACTCTGCATCCGCCCACCCACAGATTTATTACCCGGTGTGGAATGACATTTAATATCATTAGAACATTATTAATGATATATTTTCTATTAGAATATCTTAGCTGTGCTGGTAGCAGAGTTCAGTAGCCTAGTAGGTTTTGTGTTTGATTGTGTATTAATATCAACGAGGTAAGTTAGATTCCAAACCGTTATGAGTAGATTATTTTGTTTATAATTTACGAACATTGTATTGCTACATGAAATTGTGCTTTTGTACGTTCTATAGTAATTATCTGTAATTATTAGGACGATATACACGGTCATTATACAAATAACTACCTCAGCATATTCGTGAACGGCATGTTGATAACTATGAGCGAATACCTGGATCAAGTTACCAAATGTTGCTGCTAAAATTCAGAGTTTCGGTCTCTGTCGAACTGCTGCTTTAAGAGGAAGTGGTGATGATGATTATGCTTGTTCTCTAAAGGGGCCTAACATCTAGGTCATCGGCCACTTTAAGAGGAAGTGAAACTGAGCAACCATTTAACACCATTCAGAGGAAAAATGGAAGAGGTACGACACTTAGAAGAATACAGGTATCGGTAAAAGAGGGAAAACGCCACGAAGGGCGTAGAAGTGAAAACCTCCCTTAGCCTCGCAAACCTAATACCGTTGTGGTCGGAAGAGAACAAAAGTTGGTCAAGGGAGGCTGGATACGAAAGTGAGAAATCTGACACAAGTAAGTGGAAACTATGCCAAACTCATCTAAGCGGACCCGAATTTCACAGCCCCTGCCACCTCATAGTCGCCCTTTACGACAGGCAGAGAATACCGTGGATTCGTAGGTCTGCTATCGAACCCCCAACACGCGGTAAAAAAAATTTCATGTGGTACTAAAGAGCTAAAAATCGAGGATTTTGTTAATTTCTTGATTTTATCCGTTTTTAAATAAATTTTATGCCTTAATTCGTTGATCCTTTAATCTATTTTGTTTGATAATAAGTATACTAATTAATATGAACATTGTGCTCTGACTTCACTAATTTGGCTCATCCTTTCATAGTATAATTTATTATTAATATTTTTACGTCCCGTACGTCCCTTTTAAGTATGTTATATCCCTCATTTCATGTTTGCAATATGTCAATGTTACTTTTCAATATTACTTTCAGGTTTCTTCTTTACCGAAATTATATACCGTACCCAAGCCTCAAACTATTGATTTTCGCATTCGGGAGATAGTTGGTTCGAACCCCACTGTCGACAGACCTAAAGATGATTTTCCGTGGTTCCCCATGTTCACACCAGGCAAATGCTGGGGCTGTACTTTGATTAAGGCCACGGCCGCTTCCTTCCCATTCCTAGGCCTTTCAGTCCAATCGTCGCTATAAGACCTATCTGTGTCGGTGCGACGCAAAGCAAAATAGCAAAAAAAAAAAAAAAAAAAAAAACACTATTGATTTTTCATTGCTTTCCATTACGGCATTATTTTTTTCATCTACTTCTCTGCTCTTCTCTCTCTCTCTCTCTCAAGGATCCTTTCCTAACACATGCTCATGTATTATTTACTGGAATGTTATGAACCCCTGCCTTCTTTTAGTGTTTACATAGGAGATGCTGTTGTATCCCATGTAACGTACAACCAAGTCTACATACTTAACTTAGTAACTAAGGGCATTAATTAATGCTACAGGGCAGGACCAGGAGATTCAGTGTTCAATTCCCGTAGCAAACAGTGTCTACGCTGCCATGAATTTCAACATAGGAGCATGGAACTCCATCTAAATTTGGCATTGTTCTACTACTTGCTTCTTTCAAGCTTTTGATTTTGTCTTGGATTTTACGTTTACTTTTTGCTGATCGCTTTTTTTTTTTTTGCTATTTGCTTTACGTTGCACCGACACAGATATGTCTTATGGCGACGATGGGATAGAAAAGGCCTAGGAATTGGAAGGAAGCGGCCGTGGCCTTAATTAAGGTACAGCCAGGCATTTGCCTGATGTGAAAATGGGAAACCACGGAAAACCATCTTCAGGGCTGCCGACAGTGGGGCACGAACCCACTACCTCCCGATTACTGGATACTGGCCGCACTTAAACGACTGCAGCTATCGAGCTCGGTGCTGATCGTTTAAAGCCACACTAACGTGTATGCATTTTCGGAAACACTCGGAAGGGAAAAGATTAGGAATGAGTAACTAAACCGTGCCATCAGTTCATGTAAAGAGAGCATTTCCCTGGTGCGAAAAGAAACCACGGAAAACTATCTTTTGGGCTATCGACAGTAGGGCTCGAACCTATCATCTCCTGAATGGAAGCTTACAGCTGCCTGATTCATCTTGCGTAACCAACACCTTCTATCTAGTTATCTTCCAATACCGGTACCTCTGATATTACTGTATGTTTGCGACGCCTAGGAAGTGTTTCTATTTTACACACTTAGGGGACCTTCCCTTTTCCCTTCTGGTAAATTTTCTCCAAAGGCTTGGACTTTTCAGCTTCAATTCATAATGTATGATTATACCATTTTATATCTACTAAAAGCAATAATCACTACTATCATACAACTGTTTATCTTAAGTACTTTTATTCCGAGTATTTTTCACAAGAAGATCAAGAATAATTCCAGACACATGAATAAAGGAAAAAATAGGGAAGACAAGATCCGAGGAAAAGAAATCTGCCACAAATAAGTTCATAGAGAGAGGCTCTGGAACCATTCCAACTTCCTAATTTCGAAATACCGTGACCACCAAACAAGAGTTTATGGCAAACTCAAGAGAGATGCGCATAGTGAGCTGATCAGAAGGACAGTTCCCACAGAACCCTACCCGTCCTTCCCGCTAGAGACAACCGCTGTTCTCATTAAAAATAATGAATTAGGAAACAGCCTCATTATCATAAAACAGGAGAGAATGAAAATCAGTCAGTGATTTGACTTTTCTTACCTAAATGTTATAGAAGCTGCTGAAAACGATCTCCCATTTCGTTTATGGATACCTAGCATCCTGGAAGGAAATCCTGTGATACGCCTCGTAATTCCTCTGATGTTATTTTACTTATCACCCTCCTAATTTCAGTTTTCTACGACCACTTTTCAAACAAAACACGTGGTGGTATTGAACTTTGAGGAAATCGTTTTCAATGCTTCCACACACACATACACTCACTCACACACACACACACACACACACACACACCTATCAGACGATTTCCTGCTTAAAAGATTGATAATACTAATTTTTACTGTGTACTTTATAATCACAATCACTGAGCGTCACGTAAATCCCATATCTCACTAGCACAAGTACAACGACTGGACCTTACAGGACATAGGATGGGGCAAAGAAGCTGTCGTCTTCCGTTGTGTAGGAAATAGAGCCTGTCCTACTCGTTAGGTCGCTATGGGCGCCTCTCTTCATTTTGCTATGAACTTTTGCTTGGTGGTCACTGCGGTAACTGTACTTTTGAATTTAAAAAATGGGACTCCAATTAAGGAGACGTTTCTCGAAAATCTCAGAAATATGATGAATAGATTGATTCCTCGAAATATAAATAAAATGTAAATCAAAGTAACTAGGTAATCTCCGTACAGTTCGTATACAACCCTGTAGAAGAGGAAGGTAAAGGTTTTCACTATTTTCATCCTCAGGATTGAACGGCACATATCGGTTAGCCCAATATCAGACCACTATTGCCTACAGTAAACAATCTTGAACTATGTGTACACTGAGTGATCTCCAGGGCCATATGCCGCTCCAGAAGTTTCGTTCCTGAATTTCTCAACTTTCTGACAGAAATCGAACCCAGTTTTTTCCTGACTGAACTGAATTCACTTCACTGACCAGGCTAGGCAGCTCTCTCGAAGAATAATGATAATGGATAACGAAACGAAAATCCTTTAAAGGCAAGAAATGATAATATTCCTTACGCCTCACTAATCTCGCACCGTTGGAGAATGAGAGAATACAATGAAATATCAGTTAGGCTTCCAGGCTCTAAGGTCTCGCAGACTTAAATGAAAGCAGTGTAAAATTTAGTTTCGTGTTGTAAGTCAAAGAAGATTGTAGCAGTATCGTGATCAACTAGAAGGTCTACGCACGTTTTTTCTGAAAACAATGGAATTAGAAAAATGAATTTACTAATTAGCAATAAGGGATGGAAAATGCTGAATATGATGAAAATAAACTCAATGTTACGCTGAAAATGTTTTAAACCGTAATAACTAGGGCCCGGATTTTTAGGTTTCATAAACCTTCACTTTAGGTTTTTTGAATTCTTAAAATAGGTTATTTTAGGTTTTTGTCTCCAGGCAGCAATATTTTTTGGCTTTCGTAGTTCTGTAAAAATTTTATATGTACGTATTTCACAAAAGTTTACATTGTCATGTTCATAAAAATACACAGAGAACACACTTTACTGTTTCCTTTGTAAGTTATTTTTTGGCATTGCCGTAAATAACAACGTATATACCCAAATTGTCTGACGTAAATGATATCCTGTTGTCACGTAACACATTCTTATATGACGAAAAAGTTCTTTCAACGGAACGTGACGGCATTGGAGCGTAGTACATAGATGCTAATGCAGCAGGTTGTAGGGGTAATTTTCCTGAATACTTTTCACCCTGTAATACTGAATTGATGACTTTCATATCTTCAAAACCAGGATTGCGTCAAAGAATCTTCTGCAGCTTCGAAGAACATGCCACTCCCAATGGTCCAGGTATTTCTCTTCTGGAAACATTGCCAATGATATCCAGGGAATCTTTGAGTGGCAAGATTGCACCTTCCAATTGGAGAATAGCTTCTGGTATAAAACAAAAATGTGTCTTAATATATTCTAGGGAAACGACGAGTGTCGGGCACTCGAGCGATTTCTTGGCGTTTGCCATGCAGGAAGCTTCTGTTTCATCCAAGTCATTGGCGACATTTTTAATTTCTTCTAAGTGCTCAGCATAGTAAATAGCAGCAGACAGACAAGTTCCCCAGCTGGAACTATACAGCAATTACGGTTAGAAAATATTTCAGGAAGCAGTCACCACACACTCTGCAGGCTGTACTCTCTATGGACGACTGGAGACAAAAGTGTTTACGTTCCTCCTGACCTATCAGATGCATCAAGGAGCCACCAGATATCACATATGTAGTGGGAAGCATGGGATGTGCTGCATTTAACGGTAGTAACATGAACTAACATCGTCCTACTGCTTGTAATTGCGGTGGAAATAATTTTACAATGCAGGGAAGATAACATTCTTTATTTGAAGAAGGTAAAACAGCTATTTAGGTTATTTTAGGTGTCAACCCCTCATTTAGGTTCTTTTAGGTGCAATGAAATTCACACATTCTGCTCCAGGAAGTGTGAAACGTACAAATATATAACAATTTGTGAATTAAATAGCGAGGAAAAAAATAGGTTAAAACCTAAATATCCGGGCCCTAGTAATAACTTTAGTTTTTATAGGGATCTGCTACATTAAAATAATTGTTCATAAGTGTACGTTATAAACATTGTAAAAGATGCACAAATTTCTCAAGATGTTAAAAAAAAATGGTACGCCGTATGGAATGTTCGTGTAAAATACGTTAGGAATTTATGTAGAGGAATCTCCAAGATCGGCTGGCACAAAAAGCACTAATGGGAAGTCAAGTGCAGTGTGAAGAGTGCAATATTCTATCATATAATATTAATTAAACGCTACACTGTATACGTGAGAAAGAGTGGACTGGCCACGCATGTTAACGCTAAGGAACAAAGATCGTCTTTCGGAAAACGAGTGAGTTAGAATCCCACCATCGGCTGTCCTGAGAATGGTTCCCTTTGGTTTTCCATTTTCACTTCCGTGGTAATGTCAGGAGAGTTTCTGTTCATAAGCCCACATCTGATTCCTTCCACTTACCTAATTTCGTTTACTATCATTAATTTAACCTTAATTGGCTCCTCAACTAAGGTTGGTGACTGGAAGGGCGTAAAACCATGCTATGTAACTTCACCTCATCCCATTCCCTGCCTCGTATCAGGAAACAGCACTAAGGGGTAGACATGCATTCCTTATGCGTGAGACTAATACCTCTCTGGATTTCGAAGCATTTTTCTTTCTGGTGAAGCGGGAACCTGAAGGCAATATTGACGTATTGAAAAGAGGAAACGAAATCCATTACTTGAGGGAAGGGATATAAGAATAAATCCAGGAAGCGATGTTGGAGGGAAAAAAAGTCACGGAAGCACGGAAACTTCAACAATACACCCGCCAAAATTATAGACCCGGATACTGGGGCTTCCACATGTGCTTTCGGTAATCATAAATGAACAAGAAATATTGGAATTTTTACCAAAAAGGCAAAGATTAAAACCAAGTAAAACATAGCATTAAATAAATTTACATTTTTAATAAACTTAAATCCAAATTACCGTAAATTCTATATACATTAAATAACCCTACTAACAAGGGCAAGGAGTATAGAGTATAAAAACAATAAGTATACTCCTGCTTGTAACCGCTCAGGTTGGTATCCTCAACCCAAAATTAAAAACAAAGTAGGAATCAGACTACTTTCAAAAAATAAATAGAAAGTAAATATGTTCATTCTTCTAAAAGTACAATATAACATTAACAGCAAAAATAAAACATAAATTTGAAATAATTGATTATAAAATATAATTCGGTAAATTGACTCTCTCGCCGTAATCATTAATGCACAAATTCAAAAACTTAATAAAATAAGTCCATAAGATAAAATATCACCCCCAAAGCAATAACTTAAATTACCAAAATCGCCAGATAAGATACAACCTATAAAAAACATAAAAGTTATAAAATACATTAAAGACTGAACCATCCATCAATAATCAATAAAAAATCATAGGGGGATTAAAATACAATAATAAATATAAACTTTAACATTGTAAAACTCTAAATGTTTGAAAAAAAATCATTACCGTGAGTTCGAATTATAGAAACCAATACAGATAATCCTAAAGCCCCTTTACAAACAGAAAATGTTAAAAAACATACTAAAATACAATTCATAATCAAAAAAATTAAATATAAACAAAGTAACCCAAATAAACTCATTACAATAAATTCCAAACTCAAGAATATAGACAATAAATGTTTACGCTTGGAACAAAAAGTTAAAAATACTAGAATCAAGATAACTCAACTTATATTTATTACCATTGTTTTAGTAGTTTAATAAAAACACTGGTCTTGTAAACCAATATTAAGATATCTCTTCTAAAACTCAGAGGAAAGATAATTCTTCTCACTAATCCCCAAAATTAATAATGATTTCGAAGCATTTTTCTTTCTGATGAAGCGGGAACCTAAAAGCAATATTGACGTATTGAAAAGAGGAAACGAGATCCATTACTTGAGGGAAGGGATATAAGAATAAATCCAGGAAGCGATGTTGGAGGGAAAAAAAGTCACGGAAGCGATGGGGACTGCTGAGTGAGGGCACAGCGCGTGCTCTTTATTATTATCAAATACTCTAGACACAATGGAAATGTTCAATTGCGGTTAGTGTATTATTGTTGTGAACTTCTCACCGTATGTTAAATGTGATTTATTCTAATCAGCTTCCTAAAATTATTTTGAAACAAAATTACTTGTGAGACCATCCAGTCTCCTATAGAACACATTCCATCCTGAAGGAAGATGTTTTTCACACCACTGAGCGGTACACTTTCAATCTTCCTCTGGTGGACATTTTTTTTCCATTGGAAGCTGATATTGCGCATGCGAACTTGGTGTTGAAGGATACTTTCTCAAGATATCAACAACACTGTGCCCCCTTGTGGAGTGGATTTCTCTTTATTAATAGCGAAAGGCGATTATGGTTAGAATTTTGAACAGGCATGTAGGAGTTGGTAAATAAAAAAAATTACAATACTACAATTCAGACTGAACATGAAACTAGAGGTCCCAACATTAAGTCAGGTTAACCTGAAAACTTGTTTGCTTACTTAGTTGTCTTTCAAGGTTTTTAACGCCGCCTTACCACATTGAATGTTTTTGGTGACGTAAGGATGAGAAGTGATAGTATTGGGATGGTAGCATCCGTAGCCTTAATTAAGTTATAGCCCCGGCATTTGCTTGGTGTGAAAATGGGGAACCGTATAAAACCATCTTCAGGGCTGCTAACGTTGGGATTCGAAGCTTGGTTAGTAATAGTTGGCTTAGATTAGATAATTTATGAGAAGAAGTTTTAAATTATTGTCTTTGGGATCTCGGTAGAAATAAGTAAAGAAAGCAATATATTCTATTTGATTCACGTCGTTGTAAATGGTGAAAACTGAATTATTGTCTCTATTCAGTACATCCCGTGGGAATAGGGATAACATGCATGTCTCTCAGCCAAAGACCCTGCTTTCGATTCCCGATCTGTCTAGGGACTTAGTTTCTTGGCTGAGGGCTGAAACGGGAATGAAACTAAACTTTGAGAGACCAACTGAGGAGCTGTATGGCATGAAAGGCAGTGGTCTGCTCACGAAATCTAAGCAATACAGTCGTGTTGGCAGGTGGTGGTGGTGATTATTGTTTTAAGAGGAAGTACTACTGGGCAACCATCCACTATATAACACTAATCAGAGAGAAAAAGTGGAAGGGGTCCGACACTTCAAAAAATGAAGGTATCGACCAAAGGAAGACAAGGGCCACGAAGGGCATGAAAATGAAAGACTCCCTAGGCCTCCATACCTAATAACGTCGGGGACTGAAAAGAACAAGAGTTGACCAAGGGAGGTCGGATAGGATAGATGAAACTGAGGAGCCTGGCACAAGTAAGTGGAAGCAATGCCAGGACACAGCTGGGGGCCCCCTGGTCGCCAACCCACGCTCCAAAGTTCAGAGCCCCTGAGGCCCCTTTGTTCCCTTTTACGACAGGCAGGGGATACAGTGGGTGTTATTCTACCGCCTCCCCACCCACAGGGGGATCGTGTTGGCAGACCAACGCGAACGCCCGTAATGGATTCTTGTTCCACGGATTTAGTTGTTTATTCAGTACAAAGGGACTAGGCTTATGAGGTCTGAAAGAGCACAATAATACAGGAAAAGGGTACAGCTTTTAAGATATACACAAACACTAACGTTGTAAAAAACATAACGTGAATTACTAAACAACATTGAATTATTTATGATATATACCTCTTTTCCTGCGAGTTTCCACCCAAGTTAATAAAGGTACAGGAAAGGGGTAAAATATGTAGGTGGGAGAGGATTTAAAATAAAAGAGGATGGGGATGTATAAAGGTGATTATGTCTTTCTGTCTTTCTATTTGTGTCTTTCCATGAGATATTATGTTCATGCACTTTTAAATTTATTGGAGACTGATATCCCTCTGACGTTTGGAGGCATGTTGTTCCATTCATGAATGGCAGTAACTGTGGACGTGTGATTGGGTATGGTAGGAATATGCATGTTCTGTGTTCTTGTGCTTTTTTCGTGGTGTGATGAGAAATTACTCAAACGTTCATTAAGATAAAGAGGATAATTGGTATTTAAAGTTCGTTGTAGTAACGTTAGAGACAAAGGATTACATCTGTGTATACTTCTTACAAATATACACATGTTTAAAACAACGACAGCCATCTTCCATTCAAATAATGCTAATAATTTCTATGTTTTAGCGCTCGGCCATCCAAGTTACGAGCCAAGATCTGTATCGCTGCAATCTGGTGTGTGGCGACTTCTTTGGCATTACCGAAAGCAGCTGCCCTGAGAGTGATTCTCGTAAACGATACAATAAGTAAGTACATTTTATTGAGCGAATAATAATAATAATTGTATGTATTTCCAACGCTTCTCCCGTTTCTGTACGTGGTCGGGTATAAAGTGATATAAAATCTTCGTAACGACTTTCCATGACCAGCTACCCTTCCTGAGGTCAACCTCATCAGAGGAGTTAATGAGGTAAAATTAACGACGTGATATATGAGAGCAGGAAGGAAGAGCAGGAAACCCGATGCCGGCACATAGCCTACTCCTGTCGAATAGCACCAAGGTGGTCTGCTCAAGGCTTAATTTCGGCATCTCATGAATGAATCACCATCAACAGCGTCATATGCCCTCACTCTATATGAACACTGCGGAGAGGTACTATATTGAATCCAGGCTTTCCTCACGTAATCTAGTGATTAGAAAAAAAATGTGTGTACCACCACCCCACCTACACTGCTTTCCAACATGCTGATGGTGAAAATGTTTTCAACCAACGGGACCCTAACCGGCTAAATACGCTGTCCTACCGTGAGGACTTGACGCCTTAACTTATCATGGCCACCAGGAGGGCTAATAATAATAATAATAATAATAATAATAATAATAATAATAATAATAATAATAATAATAATAATAATAATAATAATAATAATACGGGGCGAGTTGGCCGTGCGCTTAGGGGCGAGCAACTGTGAGCTTGCGTCCGGGAGAAAGTAGTTTCGAACCTCACCGTCGGCAGCCCTAGTTTTCCATGTCTTCCCGTTTTCACACCAGGCAAATACTGGGGCTGTACAATAATTAAGGCCACGGCCGCTTCCTTCCCCATCCTAGGCATTACTTATCCCATCGTCGCCATAAGACCTACGAGGTATCTGTGTCTGTGCGACGTAAAGCAATTTGTATAATAATAATAATAATAATAATAATAATAATAATAATAATAATAATAATAATAATGTGTCTCCATATGACGGCAATCCTGTCAAGAGTGACGAATGCAGGCACTGATAAAATAAAATAAAATAAAATAAAATAAAATAAAATAAAATAAAATAAGATAAAATAAAATAAAATAAAAGGAATGTTGTTTGAAAAAAAATTGGGCCCGAAGGAGTCACCGGAAGAGCGACTCACCTTCCACTTGAGACCAAATCAAGAGCTTTGTGAAACAGTCGAGAAAATCACAATCAATAATAGGCAAAGGAGAATAGCTGTCAAGAGGGTGAACCAGAAAAGGATTATCCACATGAAAGAAAAATGGAAAGGCCTAGCCCCTGTGTGTATACGATGTACGCTAAGACAGAAGAAGTGGTTCTCGATGGGGAAGAGATACAGAAAAGTTCAATCTTTAGCAATAAAATTGTGAGAATGAGGAATGAAACCCATCTCGATGGAAGAATGTAAACGGAGAAATCAAAAACTTAAGGGCATTTGTCAGGAGTTCAAAGAAAATTGTGTAAGTCTGAGGGGTAGTGAGGCAGGTCGATTGTGTTAAAGTGTCCCTGAGATGGCCAAAACGATGAATAAATGAATGAATTAATAAAACGTGTTTAACCTCCCCCGATGGCAATATATACTGAGAGACTTCAGTGGATCAGAATTCTGTCCAACAGCAGTTCTTCTAGTATCGAGGGATGTTTTACGTAATCTATATTGTGGATAAATCAGAGGTGCATAAAAGCACAGAATATTTAGAGGCCCAGCAAACAAATCTACAGGTCCACTTTCCTTGCCTGATTTACTGCTCATAGGGAGGCTGGCGTGATTTTTTGAGAAACAAGTTCTAAATGCATTTCTTCAATCCAGTCAGTATTCTCGAACCGAGTTTCTTGCACTTGTCTAGTTTATTTCACCCTTCGTTAGGCCTACCTGCGTTCCTGCTGGACTACTTTAGACTGGAGTCACCTGCATGCCTGCTTTCTATCTGTTGATTGATGATTTGTGTAGTCGGCTTATGGTAACAGTAACACTGAGAACGTCACAAAGCCCATTTACTTCTCATGCTCTACTGAAATCAATGCTTCCTATTTCGTCGGTAATCGTTTGTTCTTCCCAAAGATGGTCAAGGCGTTGGATTGATGTGATATAGCGCTACTTACTCAAACGAACTCCCTATATGTAATTTCTTAAACAAAACTCGCACATCGGAGACTGCAGACAATTTTCTAAAAGCGACACATTGTCGCCCGCACGCTTACTCGAGTACGTGCTCACTCCTGAATTAAGATTTCTGGCGGGAAGTATTTTTTAATGTACCTTATCACACCTGTGTATCAGAAAATTCAGGTCTAAGTTGTAGAATTTAAACTACATAATATACGTCATTAGATAATACGAAGCTTAAGAAATTCCAAACATTCATTGAAGAATGCAAATTTTGGGGATTTTCTTCTAAATTCTGCCACCCGTGTTGTTAGAACCTTAGGGGCCTGCGGAAATAATTTAGACTCCGTGGAGTCGACTTAATTTCGCCCCTGGGATAAATCATTCTCTAAAATGAAGAAAATAACCCCAATGATTTTGTAAAATATCTTGTAATTTATACTGACTAGTGCAGAAACTCCAACACGCTTAAATCACTGTACAGTAGCAATATTCAACAATAAATACAAATGCACGACAGTTAGTTACGCAGTCAGTTTACATGTCATAATTTCAAATGTCAGAATGTTATCTTTATTTTAAAAATATTATAAATGCTATAAAGTTTGCCAACGGCCGTCGCCGTGTTGAAACACCGGATCCCGTGAGATCTCCGAAGTTAAACAACATTGGGCGTGGTCAGGAGTTGGATGGGTTGCCACGCGCTGTTGGTGGGGGGTAAGGGAATGGAGGAGCGGAAAGGAATTGGCCACCCTACCGTACGTAAACTCCGGCTCAGGAACACCTCTGCGGAGGTTCGGACCTGCCTTCGGGCAGAGCAACCCTTACCTTACCTATAAAGTTTAACCATTGTCATAGAAATCTGTAATATTTAGATTGATGCTTTCACGGCTCGTAATTTTAGACATAATAATAATAAGCATTTTGGCTTTTGCCGTGTCAAGAAAATAAGGTGAATTTTTTTACGTTTCGCGGAAAACTTTGCTCCACGTCTTCAGAAGAAAATCTCGTCTGTTTATAAGCAAGACTTCTCTGATGATGAACGTTTTAATTTAAGAATGGTCTATAGTAAGTCGTACTCTCGTTCGTCACTAGATGGCTCACTGTGCCCTAGCCTTTCGTGTGTGAGGTTACGACCAACGAGCTAGAATGTATAATATATAGAGTGGCTACACCAGCTCAATTAGCGCTCCAGGTGGAGACAAGTAGCACTACGGCCACCATGATATAAATGTACTAGCTAACGGCAACAGCTGTTTGGAGCTGTCTGAATCTGAGTAATCTGGCATGTGTGTCAAGTTCATCATTCATAGAAAGTAATTATTTATAATCTGACTTTTAGTGTAGCGTGAACATGCCTGCATTCTACTCTGCGTGCTTCTGTTCGAATAAAAACAGCAAAACGAACTGAGTGTCTTATATCAGGCAAGTTCAGTTATTTTGTATCATAAGAAGGTTATATTGAAATACCTTAAGTTTCGACGTTGTAATACACAAATTATCGTCACAGGTTCCCACTAAATGACAAGAGCTGACTAGGCAGAAGAAAGATAAGTGGTATCCCAAGCAACAAAGTTCACAACATTCAGAACGCATTTAGTTAATGACGTTTGCTGCCCAAGGCAGTACCGACAATCTTCAAATTGCCACCCCACATAGAAAGAAACCACAGCAGCCCTCAAGAAACGAGTGTTAGAAGAAATAGCCCGGGTCTCTCAAACTGATAATCCCATATATAAAACAGTTAAATGTTTCTATTAATTGAATAAGATGTTATTTGCAGATTACTTGACTATATTTTGAAACTAGGCGAGTTATGTTTTAATTATCACACGTTTAATGCTTTATTTTCCAATAAATGGTGAGGGATGGGGGTAATGAAGATCATAATTTTTGCTTTCCAAATCCCAAATTGATGGCAATCGTAAAGAAACATGGAGTCTGTTGGAGGGATAGAACGCCAATAAAGAACATGTACTTAAACCAGAGAGCAAGAGTAAGAATATGAGATGAGATGAGTGAAGAAATTGAATTAGGAAGATGTGTAAGACAGGGCTGCTGTTTATCACCGATACTGCTCAACATCTATTTCGAGGAAATCATGAACATTTTAAACGAAGTGGTGAAGTTTATTTGTGGGTCAGAGAGTAGAGTGTATAAGATTTGCAGACGATATAGTTGTGATGGTAGAAAGTGAGCCACTGGAGCATTGCGCTGTATGGTGCAGAGACTTGGACAGGACAGAAGAAGGACAAAATAAGATTGGAGGCACTAGAGATGTGAATATAGAGGAGAATACAACAAGTGAAATGGGAAGACCACTATGCTTATTGCGGGTTTAGGAGCCAACTTTGAGTTTGATTTAAAAAAGATTATTGCTTTATCAACTTTAAGACAGTTGGGTTTGATGATGAGAATTTTAGCTATAACAAAGAGTTACATTTATCTTTGTGTCACCCCAACAAAATATGGTAAAATACACATTAACAATACCACTAAACAAAATATGTATAAACATTTATTAATATGTAAATTCATATTTAATATATATATATATCCCCTACAATGTGGGTAAGAAATGAAAAGGTGGGGATTTGGAGAAGAACGAACTATGTTGCAAATCATTAGAAGGAAAAAATGAACAGGATCGGACGTTGTTTGAGGAGGGACTGCTGGACAACATCAAAGGAAAGGAATATTCGGAGATGAAAAACTAGACTATGGACACGCAAAAGTGGGAGAGGTTTATCCCATGAAAAGACCTGGCATAAGGCAGAATACCTGAATGAATGAATGAATGAAGCTACAAAATGCTTCGGATGATGTATGACCGTGTAATGAGCGAAAAGATGACTTCAATAGGAAACCGAAAGCGGAAAAGCAGATTGTACTCAGAGAGAAAAAACGCTTCTGACTTACGAACTCGTCATAAACGGTTTACATAGAAGCCTTTGTGAATCGGGATCGGAAATGTAATTGTGAGGATGAAATTAAATGGAAATATTTATGTAGATTAGTTTCTCTACAGAAGAGGGAAGATTTACGTGCAGCTAATACATCAAGGCGATGTCATATACAGTGGCAACCTCAAAAGATGAAAGTTTCTCTTGATGCAGAAACTTTAAATAATTCATTTCAAAGTCTTTGTAATTCTGCTTATATTTATGAATAGAACAATTCTAAGACTGCGAAGCCGCTGTGGAGTTTGTAAAATTTATGGAATTAATATGTGATACTTATGAACTCTTGCCACCCAATGGGGAAACGGACGCATTCTCCTCTTTCTAGAAAAAATACGTTGTTGTTCGGCAGATAGATCTGTGAAACAGTTATCTGAAGAAATTGAGACCAGGATGGTATACCTGTACACAAGTCAAACAGAACTGTTTCAGTATGGGGATTTATTACTGAGCTCTTAAGTGTGAAGGAACTGGCAGATGCATATATCTTGAAGATGACGCATCTCCTACTTATTTACTTACAAAATGTTAAGCCAGGACCAATTTAGAATTGCTTTTCTCCTCCGTATGTAACAGGGAAGAAAACAGGAATAATCCCATTGCAGAGCAATTCAGATCGGCATACAGGAAGTGTTTTCTGGGACAGATTGACTCATCGACCAATGCAAATTGTACAGTACACAGTCGGAAAGTGATATGATTCTCTTAACTACTGGGGTTTCTTCTCAAAAAAGCACCATGGTTACTGTGCTACAGATTACGAGTCACTCACCAACTAACTTACTCTAAATATGTTGTTAAGTACATAGCAGGAATTGTCATCCATAAGACAGGAAAGAAAATTAAATGAAGGTTATATTTCCTTAGCATTCTGAACAGAAGACAGGCCTTATTGTCTTGAAAATGTAGAAAGTCTTATATCCAGCTCATAATGATGTGAAATTGTGCCACGTCGCTATGGCAAAGATGTAACAAAAAACTTACGTTAAAGTTACAGACTGAAGTTCTTTCGACACTTTCAGGGCAGTTGTTTTAAGGCGCATTTAGACGGGCGATATTTTTGCGAAAATGTATGGGGTCAATATATTGGCCGAGTGTGGCACAAAATGTGGGAATGTTAGGCCCCTTAAAACAACAAGCATCATCATCAGCAGCAAAATGTGGGGTGATGTTGAGCAATATGTTTCGAATACCAACAAGTGTTGCTGTACAGTATATTGCCAACAATGTTTCCAGCAATCTTAGTGTTGCCTTGAGAATTGCCAAGAGTTGCCGAGTGTTCCAACGGAGGTGGGAAACACGGAAATATTGCCAGATTAGTGTGAGAGTGCAGACGCTATATACGCGAGTGTGGTATTCCGTTTTGTGGTTTTCAAGTCAAAATGTCTTGGAGTAAAGAGAAATTAATCGACTTTATCAATACTATCCAGTTACATACTGAACTGTAGTGCGTATCATCCGACAGGTACAAAGACCGAAATTTAAAAGAATATGACAAATGGCCTAAAGTTGCAAATAAGTCTGCTGTTCCGATAGACGTTGCGCGTTCAAAATTTTAAAGTTTAAGGACATGTGGTAGAAGTGAAAGAGAAAAGGAATTGTTGGCCAAGAAGAAAATTGGCAGTGGAGGTCATGAACAAGGGAGTTCCTGGTTTCTCTACAAACATCTAGAGTTTGGATTTCTTAATAATGTAGTGTTTTCAAACAACTCATTGTCAAGTCACAAATTCACGACACAAATTCATTTTCCAATGTCTTGTATGAAAATACGAACTTTTCCACGAACGTCTCTTCCTTCGTTTCCGTCGGTTGGTAATTATTTTGTGAATTACATACGGTGCTGCTGCAATTGCGATATCGTTGATTCGAATCGCCAGGCAACATAGTGAGAACTTCTTGCTCGTCTAAACGCCTCCTTGCCCATCCATTCACTTGCTCTGTATTTACGAGCAAGTTTCCACAATCTTTCTTGGCTAATGTTGCCGGGAAATACTGAGGCAAGTTTAAGAGTACGTATTTTCCGCGATTGCCGGACAAATATTGCCCGTCTGAATACGCCTTTACATCTATATATATTGCACCCATAAGCGAATGTGCATAATTAATGCATAAATTAAATGTTTAATAATTCGCATATGAGAATACAGCAGTAGGCTGGGAAAAGATTGCAGTCTCACAAAGCAACAGCCAGGCGCCGTTCAGACTGAAAATATATCCACAGAATACGTCTTAAGGCACGATCAGGGAGTAGCTAGCCTGAGTGGTACGTCCAATTATGTTTTATGATGCCGACGAGAAGTGGAAACTTTCTATCCAGTTCCCACGTGAATCCGCACGCCCGAATTTGCCCTGCCAAGAAGAGCGAGTGAGACACGAATAATATCCGTCATCCCTTAGCAGAAAATGGAAGAACCCAAACTACTAAGAGCGCGAACGTCTCAGCCAATCATAAAATTGCAAATTTTAATGTCTTGTCATAGCGGGAATCTACAGCTAGTATTTCGCGATTTGGTGCCCGAAGTAGGTGTAAATATTGTGTCCTGACTTCCAAGCAATATTTAAGGATTTATCAGTGCAAATGTGTGGTTAATCAGTGGTTAAATAACAAATTTTCAACTTTACATGGAAGAGTGGTATCGCCCGGGAAATGAACAGCCATGGCGGGAAGACGCCATACTCTGACAGAAAATAGAGCCAGTGACGCGCGCCGTCGTATGAATTAACCTGCGATCGTTTCTCATAACGCATTGTAACACATAAATCGGACCAAAACTAGGAATGTTTTGAGCACATTTCCTAAAATTCTAACCTACGGACACATGATAAATCGGTCCCAAGTGCAGGGTTATTACGCCACATCCCTTCCACAGAACTATTTTCGAAGTGGGGGGAGGACTGTTTACAAAAACGAAGACACCATTGTGTTGAACCTCAGTCTCGTAGAAAATCTCAGTCTTGTACGAAATCTCAGTCTCGTAGGAAATCTTCAGTCTCGTGGTGAATCGCAGTCCTGTGAGAATTCGCGGTCTTGTAAGAATCTTCAGTGTCTTCTACAGTAGTTGACACCCGAGTGAGTAATGTATTTATTTGTGTGAGTAATATCTTAGCCGAAATGAACACTTTGACAAACTTTTATTCAGCTATGGATTATGCAGATATAATCAGGCAATTAAATTAACAAATGACAATGGTAGTTATATTCTCAACACTTGCCATGAATGAACTTAAAGTGCTAGGACCGAGGTGAACATTGAATCTCGTCGTAACACGTAGCTGCATAACATTTTCCCTATTTCACGTGTAGCTTGTATATTACGTGGAAAAGTCATATGTTGGAGGACGATTATTATAAAATTCTCCAGATCATTGGGAACATTATATTAAAATTTTCCACACTCTCATAGAACTATTACTGCGAGTGAGATATTTGGGAGCAGAATTAGTTAAGCCAGTTACAGGGAGAAAAACTTTGTTTTCACAATTGGAATGCTGCCGCACTAAGACCTTGAGTCCAGTGTTATGGTCAGAGAAGGTGAATAACCAATAATCCTTTACACAAACAAACTGAGAGGGGTGAGAGAGAGGCGACATCAGGCAGGTAGCGGAGTCCAGACTTTCGACTTCACATCAGATGCTCAATGCAGTGTCACTGAATATCCTTCGTAGGAGTGTTAAAAATGCGAGTGGTAATATAAATATGGACGTGTGCAACGCTATTGTAAAAATGCATCAAGTTTGCGTGTGTGACCTCTTGGATAACATCAGCTTGAAGATGAAGTACTAAATTCATCATGACGGGGTCCGGAGGATGATCCAACCTGCCTTCAGCACAAATAAGGTAAATGAGCAAAATGTAAATATGTAAACATGTAGGGCTATGAACAAATCAATGATCAAAATGTAGTTTAGAATTTTAGATAGGATTGTAAATAATTCACGGACCGGATGGTAATTATAAAATTAGGATAATAATAATAATAATAATAATAATAATAATAATAATAATAATAATAATAATAATAATAATAATAATAATAATAATAATAGTAATAATAATAAATAAGTGTTTGCGAGTGTTACTTGCGTAGCTTTCCTTTTGAAATAAGTCATTTTGACATATGAGAATCCTATTTTACTAAGAAATTTACACGGTGTAGTGCAGATTTTTAATGTTATGATAATAATAATAATTGTGGTAATGAGTGCTATTTTGTTGACGCTTTGATTTTTTGGATGCCGTCATGTTAGTTTAAATGTTTATTTTTGCTATTCGCACATTCAGTTTATTATTTCATGTTCTGTAATCATTATGCAGATGACCGTTTCCGGTAGCTTTCATACTATGTATTTCGAGACGATCTGGTTGATACGCGAAAGTTAATTTCTTTATGTAACGTGGTTACACATTTCGATAGCCGTGTTTTTGAGAGGCAATCTCGTTATTTTAGTTAATTAATTAGTGACAGGAAGCCATTGATAAGGTAGCTCTGATATTTCATAATATGAGAAACGGTGGATAATCAAAATAACGAGCAAAGTAATAGTAATATCCCTGATGTTATGTGTTGAGAAGTGGAAAATATGATATTTGGACCATGTCATTAATAATGTCGTATAAATGGATGCGTGAACGACACAGTTATTTCGCCCGCCGGATACGAGAGAGGCCGTATTATGAGTTACTACGTCGAGAATATTGATGAATAAATAGAATTGAGAGATGAATAATTTAACCGAGAAGGTTAAATATGCGACGACATGTGTTACGGTTGTAGGCAGAAAGCCTGTATTGCTTCAAATAGTTTCCAGGGAAAATAAATGCTCGGAAAATGTGCAATTGAGAGCACGAGATAAATTGTGAACAGAGCAGCCACTGATCAATGCGTGTTTCGACAGTCAAGTATAATCAATGATGACATGTAATACCAATAATTATTGTCCGTAAAGATTGAATAATGTCATGTCCAGACATTTTAGTCTGAGGTTAGAAGATTGCCATCAAATTCACGTAATTTTGCTACTTGGATCAGGGTAATATTTTATACTTCTACATTGCGAATTTTTTTATTTTAAATTTTTATTAGGCAGCAATTTTTGGGATCTAGATTTTTATTATGATATCATTTCTTTGGATATATTTTGTCACCGTATTATTTTAAAATCTGACACGTGAATTGTGTTTGATTTAATGTCTGTAAATAAAATAAAATACGTGTAGTCAGGTTATTTTAATTTCAGTATTTCTTGGGAGCAGTGTTTCTCCATTGACATGTTCATTTATGTAAATAAGATTTCAGGTTTTAGGGTAAGAGATCATCGATTAGTTCATAGCCAAAACCATAGTAGTGGTATGCTCAAAAAGACAGTCAGTAATCACCAAGCATTAGAAATCCACTACATTTCAGTTAGGCAAATGAAGCGATCTTTAACAAGCAGTTGTATCAAATGCCGCAAATGAGTCAGATAAATACGATGGGATCTGCCTCCATCTAGAGTTGGTACCACAAATACGCATTCGCAATAAAAATGCAGATAGCGGCAAACTAGGTAAAGTTAACGATGTAAAGGGATCGCTTTCATTTGAGATGTAAACCTGAGGCACTTGGCCTAATTAATTTAAGTAATTTTAAGCGTCCAGATTATCACAGTTATGTAAGTAAGGTTTAACAAACCAAATGAGTGGTGGTAGCACTCAGGTGTTCAGTTCAATAAATTCTCTTGTTTTCAGCCACGAGTAGTTTAAATATGTGGCAAAGGTTATATAACGGATAAAGTACCATGTTCATGGTTGTGTTATTTTTCCCTCTTTTCTTTTATTATTACGCATGGTGAGTGTATTCTAGCATTACTTTAGAATTGGGTGCTTCCCAAATGAATTTAAACATGGGTTAAATGTTTGATAGACACCTTAAAGTCAATGTCAATTGGATGAATTAATAAATTAATTAATTCATTACTGAATTTATTGTGAGATGACATTTTCCAAGGTATTATAAATCATTCATTCAAATGAGACTGTATTTTTGACCAGTGTTTAAATGTGGTCATGTCATCGTCATGGAGACAGTGGTTCGATATAATTCAGAACACTAAAATTTAATCGACCTTCAGTCAAATTTATTAAGGCAGATAATTAATTTATTGTAACGCCGATCTTTCAATTGTTTTAAAATTTAATTTCATTTCATATTATGTTATTTTACACCATTTTACTTTCAATTTCACACTTTGCAAATTTTGTTAAATAAACCATTTTATTTATTTCAATTTTAATTCAGTCTTTGGGTACCGTCATTTGGTAGGTTAGTTTACCCTATCTTTCATTTCCTCACCCCCCGATTGACGTGTGGCCCATCAACCCGAGGGATCGAAGGACGCACCACCCTTGAGGAAGAAGAGTCTACATGAGGCGGTAGGTATTTTTTAAATGTCATTATTTTCAGGAGCAGCCGGCGCACATATCAAGAAAGAAGAGCACCGCATTTGGGTGCCTTTAAAAGGGCACAATATAAAATAAGAGTTTTGTTTGTACATTGCTCAGAATTTGAAAATAATGGTATTTCTGTATCGGTCATGTCCATAGTAACAAGGAAATGCACTTTTTACTTTTCCGTAATTTCTGTCTGTCTATCTGTCTGTATGTACACGCATCACGAGAAAACGGTATGCGAAGTCGGGGAATAAGCCGCTACAATCTAGCCTATTAATAATTGTATTCACGCTGAGTAAAATGGTAGTTTAGGGGAAGGCCTAAAATTTCATGTTCAAATATTTATGTTATTAGTGGTCGTAGTTTAATGAAAATCGGTATGCAAAGTCGGGGAATATGTTGCTACAATTTAGGATATAAATAATTGTATTCACGGTGAGAAACATGGTAGTTTAGGGGAAGGCCTAAATTTTACTTTTCAAATATTTGTTATTAGAGGTCGTATCGATAAGGGACCGTGCGCGCACGAGATTTTTAGTAGCTAGAGCCCCTAACGGAAACAGCTGCAGTCGTTTGATGGGGCACTCACGAAACCTTTGACAGTGCAGTTCGTTGCAACCAGCGCAGTAAGCCTTGACTTGTGATTGTAAAATAAGGAGGTAAAGCCAGACAATGATGGCTTCGACAGAAGCAGCGACCGCTATAATTTATGTAGGATTTCAGACAGTGCAACACTCAGATTATTTCCGGGAATCCACGCTAAAGGAAGGTGTAGATTTAAATAGCAGTAACCATGTCTTTGACGTGAAGGAAAGGCTAGGGCAAGAAATATATGGCAAGTGTCTAAGGCAAACGAGTATTAATCAGCCACCATGCAACTTTGAAATTAAGGTATTTACTATATTTTATTCCTACTTCGGGAAATTGTTAATTAATTATTTAGTCACAATAACATACTATAACACGCTTTAACGTCTGAAAGAAGATCAAGACTGCAAACTCACTCATACATCTCATTATTGAAGTAAACAAACGCCACGTCTGTGCACGATAACAATACTTACTGTAATCACCGACTTCAAATTATAGAGAATAGGGAACCCCTACTTCAAATTGTAGAATGTTGACTAACAAGATGCAATTCCTACAAATTCAAATTACCGAGGGTACCAAATAACATTGATTTTTTCAATTTATCGAATATTTTTCAAGGGACAAGGAAAAACTTCAAATTATCAAGAGATTCAAATTAACGAGTGTCAAATTATCGAGAGTCGACTGTATTTTGTTACGAAAATGTCCGCTGTTAGATTATCAATCAAACCCGTGAATTATCTCGATTTCTTGCCTCATGATGTACAACTATTTTATATCGCAAACGTTAGTTACAACAGAAAAGATGTACAAAATTGCATTTGACACATGGTGTCAATATCGCTGTACTGTATGGTTCAAACAAAGAAAATTACGCTTATCTGCCAGCCAGCAAGCTCATCAGGTCATTTCTAATTTCCACATCCCTTATCACACCTGCGATGAGGTACGGTAGGAACACTGAACAACTAGCGGTGGATGAGTACTGCAAACTCAATGACTGTTTTGTAAAACAGGTGGGAGTGTGCATCAAAGTAGAGCAGCCATGGCTCTGTTCGAGTCCACACGGGATAGTATTCCATCCCAATGGATTTTTTCTCTTGGAAATTAAGTGTCCTTTCTCGTGTAAAGAAAAGCTTATTACTCAAGAGAAACGGAGCAATGTGTTGTATTTGTGTGTGACACAACGAGGTGAAATTAATATTTAAGATAGTCACGTCTACTACACCCAAGTGCAGATATCCATGTATGTTTTAAACATCAACTTATGTGAACGGTTTGTATATTCTCCTAAAGGAATTATCACTGTGAAAATTTCAAGGGATGAGCAATTCCTATCTACTGTCATTCCCTTACTGGAAAGGTTTTACTTTCAGTATTATCTGCCACTAATTCGGAATATGTAAAACTGTATTCGTAATGCAGAAAACTAACAGTAATAAAAGTACATTGCATCAGATCCCAAACGCTTTCAGGGGTTGAAGAGGCATTGCTTTTTCTTTTCGGCCAATGTTGAGAGGCTTACCATGCTGTAAAAGCCACCTTATGTCTCATAATAAAACAGGCTGAACACAACGAGGCTAGTTATTTTAATTTGAATGAGAAGTCCCCTTCAATAAATGTTAATGTCAGTTCCTTGCTGGGAGATGAGTGAAAGTTTTGTTTGCTTTTACTCGTTCGACTCTCCATGCTTTCAGTTAACACCGTCTAAAACTAACTCGAGCGCTGGCCTGCAGCTTACCCCCCATCAAACGTTTTCTGACGTAGTCGCAAGAGCGCACCATCCACCATTCGCACGGTCCCTATAGTAATAAATTTCCGATCACTTATGCCTTATACATTGTTACCGTACCAGCTAAGATCACATATTCATTAATTTGGATTTTGTTACTAAGTCCATATCAGCGCCGAGTCACGAGAAAATGGGTAAACAGAATGTAATGAACATCGGTATATAAAGTCGGAGAATAAGGACCTACAGTCTACGCTATAAATAATTTTACAAATCACAGAATCGAAAGAAAACTAAATGTGAAGGCCTACAGTATAGAAAGCTCATAACATTGATCAACAATAACATTATATTGACCATTGTTTGTTGAAATGTGCTTTATGTCTTCTGTTGCCACTCATCTCCGGTAGATAGGATTACTGCTGATTCCGAGTATATTTTTATTTGCTTTACGTCTCACCGACACACATAGGTCTTATGGCGACGATGGGATAGGAAAGGGCTAGGAGTGGAAGGAAGCGGCCTTGGCCTTATTTAAGGTACATTTCCAGCATTTGCCTGGTGTGAAAGTGAGAAACCATGTAATACCTTCTTCAGCGCGGCTGACCGTGGGGTTCGAATCCACTATCTCCCGGATGCAAGCTCACAGCTGAGCACCCCTAACCATACGGCCAACTCGCCTGGTCGTACAGAGTGTAACAGCCTGCCTGAATATTGACGGGAAGTAGTTTGGGAGTTAGATAACTTTGTTCTTTAGCATGCCATTCCTTTGGTTCGTAACTTTTCTGATACTACTGGTACGTAACACACTGGTTCTTCATAACATTCGAACTATTCAATCCCTACTCTGAGGCACTGATTGGAATGAACAATGTTCATATTTAACGGAATAATGGCAGAGGAGTGTTCACGGCAGTCTGCGACCTGGTCATTCCAGCTCTGGAACTTTGGACAGTTACGTTGGCAGCGTAGTACTGTTTGATCGAGTATTTTATTTGATTACATTGCTTTTAATGGCTACATTCCTACTGACTTTTTTGTAATGACCTATGTAGACTTCAGTTAGAAAAACCACAAAGCCAGTCTTTCTGAGAATCCTGTAGCGAAGTACGGGTACATCAGCTCGTAAACTATAATTTATTTACTGCTACCAAGCCCAGTGAGGAATCACATTACGCATTACGCAAGCCTGACCAAACTTGTCTTAAAGCAGTATTTTACAATTACACTGCATCGCAGATGCAGAGCTATTACTCAAGAACTGAAAAGCAGGTGTACAACAAATTAATACATTTCAAGGGAGAATGAATCAGAGCTAGAATATACGTGTCGGTTCCTGCGAATGAGAGAGCTGTTTTGAATGGAAAAAAGTGACTAATTAATAGATCAATACAAAATTCATATTTCTCATTGCAAATTGTATTTCCAGACTATGTAATAGAAAAGATTCCGTAGAAATATCGCCATTGAAATGCATGATAATTCAATAAAGTGTTATTAATTTTCTTGGCTGTTTAGATACGCATCCTAATCCCTAATTTTGTCCTGTAGGTCTACACTGTTCTGTATGTTCATACTCGCGATAAAATAGTTATTGATTTAATTATTTTCAAAATATATTGGTTTAAACCAAAAACAAATTCTTACTTATTTTGATTTCTTCTAAGTTATAGACTTAATGGGCTTGTCAGTCTCTACTGCGATTCTAAAAGTAGTTCTATAAGTAGTACGCATAAAATAGTTACGTTTTCCATGCAGTCACTATTGAGATATTTTCATCATTTACTCAAATAATCTGTGACTTATACACCTAAAGAATATGATCTGCGATACCACTCTGTTCCGCGCTCCGCCTACTCTCAAGTAGCTTACATTTAAGACATGGCGGACGCCAGTTCAACTTCCTTCAAAGGCAGTGTGATAGCCACTCTATGTATTGTATTCTAGCTCGTTGTTGATGACACCGTGTTTGTTCTAATTTAGATATTTCTTATTCCATCGTTTGTGCGTTGCGAAGGTGCTAGAATAAAGAAATAAAAATGTAAAAGTAAATGAAGTACAACGGAAACGTGACAGTCTTATTTTAAATTTAATTTTAATATATTCTTCTACCACGTTCCTCCCTGGTTCGTCTGATGACCTTGCTTTTCTTCGTAACGCACATACGATGGAACAAGACACTCCTTAACTGGAGCTTAGATGGTGTCGTCATCTCCCAGTCAGAAGAAGAAGAGAGTACCACTTAATATAGAACAACGGTAAAACATTCTTAAATTCAAACCTTCATTACTAGAGAACTCTTGCTCGTAAACTGACGATAGTTTTTTTCTGAAGACGTGGACCAAAGTTCTCTGCGAAACCTAAAGAATTTCACCTTGTATTTCAAAAGGGCAAAAACCCAAAAGCTTATTACCATGTGTACAGAAATCTCAAGTTTGCACCAAGAAGATACTAATTGTCCATTTTTTATATTTGTTAGCTGTAACAATATTGTTGTTTTACTTAATAATATAGGGACAGGTGCAAGTACATTGAAATTATAGTATGTCCCTAAACTTCCTGTCTACAATGTATGTTACACTAAAACCATGTTTCCTTGCAGATGGTAGAGCAGACGAGAAACCATTCTGTATGAACGTTCATTTCTCCGATGAGGCCATGATGTGGTATCATTTTATATTGGTGTTCGTACAGTACCTCACTCCCCTCTGTATCATCAGTTATGTGTACGCGAGGATGGCGCTGAGATTGTGGGGTTCCAAGGCGCCTGGCAATGCTCAGGACAGCCGCGATGCCAACCTACTGAAGAACAAGAAACGGGTAAGTTCATCATCTAAACACCCAGAACTTACGGATGTGCCAAATGACACCCTGATATTTGATTTTTCAATTCAAAGCTGAAACGTACGTTCTTCGTTGCATATGTAGATTACCTACTGTTTTTCCTCCAAGATCTTCAATATTTTGACGCAGATAAAGAACTGGATACATCTGGGATAAAAACTGTAATGAGGGATGGGGGATTAAACGCCGTAGTAATAATATGATGTTCCAGGTAGACTCCTATCACAACTCAGATAGAAATTTCTGCTGGTAGTAAAGATCCCTTAGAATAAATCATTAAGGTTGGCACCACAGAATTACCGTCCTTGGTAGAATACAATATACTGTAGGAATCGAGGCCCAGAACTTGTCAAGTGCTAGGTTCATTCCATAAAGGATTTTTACTAGGCCTTTAGTTTCAGAAGTGAAACTCAAGGAATTGGTTTACCGATCCACAATTGGACAAGGTCCCCTTAACATAGTTGAGCACTTATGTGTAATAGGAGATACACCCACGTAATATTTTTACTCTTCCGAAGCAGTGGAGGCAATAGCTGGTAATACCAAGGACAAAGTTTGAAGTCAACGTAGGATCAAATAAGGAACACAGTAAGTAAATGTTGCACTTAGGGGTTCGCGTTAGATTCGGGTATAGGATTGCCAAGGCAAGATGAGAGAACACGGATACCTTTGACACAACAATCTATTTGAAGAACACGAGAACAAATTTACAAGAAGATCTAGTGATATTTGCAATAGTGACATACAAAAGAAAGAGATTTATACAAATATTGTTCTTTCCCAACCATCGTCTCTACGGTACATTCATCGCAGAGGAAAGGACAAATAAGACAAAAGGGAGGGGTAATAAAGGAGATGTATACATACCTAAAGGCAAAATAGCAAGCTAATCAGGAATACCTAAGACACTTTACGCAAATTTAAACACCAATTAGAAGAAAAGGTTTCATGCGGAAGTTGTCCATTGAACACTTCCGAGTATTCTAATAGACGTTCATTGCTTACACATGTTAACCAACCCCAGGTTTGTAGAATGATATCTGGGAAACATGACAGTCCTCTGGTTACTAGAATGAAAATACACGTTTTCTGAAGCCAAGGAATATTAGGCAAATGGTTTGATTGCAATTTTAACCACCACGACATCCCAAGTCTCACGCAACCTTGAATCGTTCAAAACAATTTTAAGTCTTTACTAGGATATGGCATGCTCTCCATTAGCCGCTAGGTGAATACAGGTGCTCATATTGCAGCTTTGAAAACATAATTAAATGTTAGTCATACCTCATGTCCATGTCCATAGTTTCGAAGTGAGAAGAAGAAGAGAAGAGAAAAGGACAGTCGTAGTTCCACCCTCTACACATGCTTGAAATCATCTCAACAGGCTATGGCTAAAGCCGCAAATATATACCATAGTGCAAAGGGAGAAGAATACGGGGAAGAAAGACTAGCACATTCTCGATGGTAGTGGAAATTACCGGAGCATGCGTCAGTAGAAACAGCTGTCCATCCACGTAGCGTGTGACGTCATCGGGATATCAGCTGACATGCAAAACAGTTGACGATCAGCGGCCGATACGAGTAGCAGAGAAGATGAAAGTTGTGTGTGTGTGCGGCATTTTTACATTTCTTGGAGATATATCGGCGATGAGGTAAGTCCCTTACAAAAGATATGTATCAAGATGTAGAGATAACTGCAAAATCCTTAATATTCAATAGCATTCCATGCAATTCAGTTTTCCAATAAATGTATTTCTCTTCGTCATTTTCATGTATATTCCCATTATTTGACATCTTCCCGAAATGAGAAAACTTCAAATATTGAGGAAAACATATATGTACTGTATGACTATATGTAACTAAATAATCTCTATAATTATAAAATGAAGTGTTTGTCTGTCTGTCTGTGTGTCTGTGCGCGATGCCCAGCAAAATCTACAGCACGCAGAGATATGAAATTTTGTACATAGATAGATGGAAGGGGGTCCGAATGCACCTCGAAGCCGGAATTTTCATTTTCGCTTTCGTTGGTGAGTTATGAACGAAAAATCACCGGAAAACGTGCATTGGGATATGACAATCCAACGTGCTGTCACCAAGATTAAATGCATAGAGTCGCTGTCGCTAGGCAACGTACATAAGATAGGTAGAGAACACAATATTCAAGGAGCCATTTTACGTCCAGGACGTAGGAAGCTGTTTTTGGTCTTATATGGTGGGAGGGCATATGATTCGTCCGACGGATCGGGACGTTAAGTCTTGAGCTATTCGAGAGGAGTGGGCTATGTGCCGGCGCCGGGTTTCATCCTCTTCATTCTTGCTATCATATATCATGTCATTCATGTCTTTCAACAAGCAACTTTTACAAGAATTACCCGATGTTCTACATAGGTACAAGTCTAACGACTACACGGCAGAGCTTCGAAAGACCTGGAGTCACCTGGAGTACCCTCGACATCTTAGAGGGGACAATTGTGGCACCAATTATTCTTCTTAAGTGTAAGACCTGCCCTCTGCAATGAACACGACTCTGAAACTGATTACTAATATTATTGAAGCCATTCTCATGACTGGGCATGCCGCGAGCGAAGTAATATTCCTTCCTCGGATTCGAATAATTTCTTCGGATATACAGTTTAAGTTTAGATGTCTGCAGTGTTCAAAATAAAATAAATAATGTAATAATAAAGCAAGCATAATCTTCTTCTTATTATTATTTTACTATATATAAAAATGTATGTATGTATGTATGTATGTATGTATGTGTGTAAATGACACATCTCCTCCTAAACCACTGAAGCAATTTCAATCAAATTTTGAACACTTAATATTTGCTATCTGAAAACGAGCACTGTGGGGGTAAGCCACCACTACCCCCTTGGGGATGGGAGGTTAGGGGTTTCATGTAAAAACATAATAGAAAATAGTGTCGAATCCATAATTTTTGGGGTCGCTGATGTGAATAGTGGCACTTCGGATTTTTTTAAAGTCACATTTCTGCTCCCATTTTGGCGGGGGGCGAGGGGGGGGGACTGATGATGGATGTATGTGTGTAAATGACACATCTCCTCCTAAACCTCTGGAGCAATTTCAATCAAATTTTGAAACTTATTCTTTGCTGGAGACGTGCACTGTGGGGGTAAGCCACTTCTAGCCCCCTTAGGGGTGGGGGCTTAGGGGGGTCAGGAAAAAAATAATCGAAAATACTGTCGAATACATAGTTTTCGGGGTCGTCGAGGTGAATTGTACACTCCGGATTTTTAGTATCAGGAGAACCACGTGGGGGTAAGACAGCCCAGGCAACCTTAGGGGCGGGGGGGCAAGGGGGTCAGATATACAAATTAACGAAAACAGTGTCGAATCCATACTTTTCGGGGTCGCTGAGATGAATAGTGATAATCCGGGATTTTTGAAGTCCAAGTTCAGCCCTCTTTGGAGGGTGAGGGGGGGAGTGATATATAAAAATAAACGAAAATGGATGTATGTATGTATATTTGTAAATGATACATCTCCTTCAAAACCACTGGAGCAATTTCAATCAAATTTTGAACACTTATTATTTGCTATCCGGAGAGGAGCACTGTGAGGGTAAGCCATCTGTAACCCCCTTAGGAGTGGGGGGTTAGGGGGTTCATGTAAAAACATAATAGAAAAAAGTGTCGAATCCATACTTTTTGGGGTCGCTGATGTGAATAGTGGCACTGCGGATTTTTTAAAAGTCAATTTCTGCTCCCATTTTGGCGGGGGGCGAGGGGGGGACTGATGATGGATGTATGTGTGTAAATGACACATCTCCTCCTAAACATCTGGAGCAATTTCAATCAAATTTTGAAACTTATTCTTTGCTGGAGACGTGCACTGTGGGGGTAAGCCACTTCTAGCCCCCTTAGGGGTGGGGGCTTAGGGGGGTCAGGAGAAAAATAATCGAAAATACTGTCGAATACATAGTTTTCGGGGTCGTCGAGGTGAATTGTACACTCCGGATTTTTAGTATCAGGAGAACCACGTGGGGGTAAGACAGCCCAGGCAACCTTAGGGGCGGGGGGGCAAGGGGGTCAGATATACAAATTAACGAAAACAGTGTCGAATCCATACTTTTCGGGGTCGCTGAAATGAATAGTGATAATCCGGGATTTTTGAAGTCCAAGTTCAGCCCTCTTTGGAGGGTGAGGGGGGGAGTGATATATAAAAATAAACGAAAATGGATGTATGTATGTATATTTGTAAATGATACATCTCCTTCAAAACCACTGGAGCAATTTCAATCAAATTTTGAACACTTATTATTTGCTATCCGGAGAGGAGCACTGTGAGGGTAAGCCATCTGTAACCCCCTTAGGAGTGGGGGGTTAGGGGGTTCATGTAAAAACATAATAGAAATAGTGTCGAATCCATAATTTTTGGGGTCGCTGATGTGAATAGTGGCACTTCGGATTTTTTAAAAGTCAATTTTCTGCTCCCGTTTGGGTGGGGGCGAGGGGGGACTGATGATGGATGCATGTGTGTAAATGACACATCTCCTCCTAAACCACTGGAGCAATCTCAATCAAATTTTGAAACTTATTCTTTGCTGGAGACGTGCACTGTGGGGGTAAGCCACTTCTAACCCCCTTAGGGGTGGGGGCTTAGGGGGGTCAGGAAAAAATAATCGAAAATACTGTCGAATACATAGTTTTCGGGGTCGTCGAGGGGAATTGTACACTCCGGATTTTTAGTATCAGGAGAACCACGTGGGGATAAGACAACCCAGACAACCTTAGGGGCGGGGGGGCAAGGGGGTCAGATATACAAATTAACGAAAACAGTGTCGAATCCATACTTTTCGGGGTCGCTGAGATGAATAGTGACACTCCGGGATTTTTAAAGTCCAAGTTCAGCCCTCTTTGGAGGGTGAGGGGGGGAGTGATATATATAAAATAAACGAAAATGGATGTATGTATGTTTGTAAATGATACATCTCCTTCTAAACCACTGGAGCAATTTCAATCAAATTTTGAACACGTATTATTTGCTATCCGGAGACGAGCACTGTGAGGGTAAGCCATCTCTAACCCCCTTAGGAGTGGGGGTTTAGGGGGGTCAGGTGAATAAATCGAAAATAGTGTCAAATCCGTAGTTTTTTGGGTCGCTGAGGTGAATAGTGAGATTCCCGATTTCTTAAAAGTCAAATTTCGGCTCCCATTTAGGTGGGGGGCGAGGGGGGACTAATGATGGATGTATGTGTGTAAATGACACATTTCCTCCTAAACCACTGGAGCAATTTCAATCAAATTTTGAACACGTATTATTTGCTATCTGAAGACGAGCACTGTGGGGGTGAGCCATCTCTAGCCCCCTTAGGGGAGGGGGTTAGGGGTGTTAAGTAAAAGAATAATCGAACATAGTGTCGAATCCATAGAGTTGGGGTCGCTGAGGTGAATAGTGACACTCCGGATTTTTTAAAAGTCAAATTTCTGCTCCCATTTGGGTGGGGAGCGAGGGGAGACTGATATATAAAATTAAACGAAAATAGTGTCGAATACATAGTTTTCGGGGTCGCCGAGGTGAATTGTACACTGCGGATTTTTAGTATCAGGAGACAAACCACGTGGGGATAAGACAGCCCAGGAAACCTTAGGGGCGGAGGGGGGTCAAGTGGGTCATATATACAAATTAACGAAATTAGTGTCGAATCCATACTTTTCGGGTTCGCTGAGGTGAATAGTGACACTCCGGTGTTTTTAAAGTCAAAGTTCAGCCCTTTTGGGGTGTGAGGGTGAGTGATATATAAAAATAAACGAAAATAGTGTCGAATACATAGTTTTCGGGGTCGCCGAGGTGAATTGTACACTTTGGATTTTTAGTATCAGGAGATAAACCACGTGGGGGTAAGACAGCACAGGAACCCTTAGGGGCGGTGGGTGAGGGGTCAGATATACAAATTAAAGAAAATAGTGTCGAATCCATACTTTTCGGTGTCTTAGGGATGAATAGTGACACTCGGGATTTTTAGTATAAGGAGACAAACCACGTGAGGGTAATACACCCCAAGAAACCTTAGGGGCAGGGGGCAAGGGGGCTCTGATACAAAAATTATCAAAAGTATTGTCGAATCCATACTTTTCGTGGTCGCTGAGATGAATAGTCACTCTCCGGAAATTTTTTAAGTCCAAGTTCAGCCCCCTTCGCGGTAGGGGGCGATGGGAGAGTGATATATGAAAATAATCGAAAAGAGTGTCGAATCCATAGCTGTCGGGGTCGCTGAGATGAATAGAGAGACTCCGGATATTTTATAAGTTCATCCCCCTTTGGGGTGGGTGGCGACGGGGGAGTGATATATAAAATTAATCGAAAACAGTGTCGAATACATAGTTTTCAGGGTCGCCGAGGTGAATTGTACGCTTAGGATTTTTAGTATCAAGAGACAAACCACGTGGGGGTAGGACACCCCAGGACCGCTTAGGGAGGGGGTAGGGGGTTAGACATATATAGCATCGAAAGTAGTGTCGAATCAATACTTTTTGGGCTCGCTGAAATGAATAACAACACTGCGGAATTTTTTAATGTCCAAGTTCAGCCCTCTTCGTTGGGGCGGGGGGGATGCGGGAGTGATATATAGACATAATAGAAAATACTGTCGAATACGTAGTTTTCGGGGTCGCTGAGATGAATAGTGACATTCCGGAATTTAATATCAGGAGACAAACCACGTGGGGGTAATACACCGCAGGAAACGTTAGTGGCGGAGGGCGAGGTGCTGAGATATACAAATCATCGAATGTAGTGTCGAATCCATACTTTTTGGGGTCGCTGAGATGAATAATGGCACTCCGGAATTTTTTAAAGTTCAGCCCCCTTCGTGGTGGGTGGCAATTGGAGAGTGGTATATAAAAATATCCGGAAATAATGTTGAATCCATAGTTGTCGGGGTCGCTGAGATGAATAGTAACCCTCCCGCTTTTTTTAAACTCAAAGTTTAACCCCCTTTAGGGTTGAAGGGGAGTGAGATATAATAATAATCGAATATACTGCCTAATCCATAGTTTTCCGGGTCGCTGAGATGAATAGTAACATTCCGGATTTTTAAAGTCCAGCTTTAGCCCCCTTTGGCATAGAGGTTGAGAAAGGGTGAAAAAATAAATTGTCGAAAATACCCCCCTTTAGCATATAGGGTGAGAAAGAGTAAAAAATAAATTGTCAAAAATACCCAAGGTAATAGACGTGGGTATGTTCCAGTATGACTTTCAAGTATGACTTACTGCCTGGAAAACATACTGTGGGAGTAAGACGCCCCTAGAACCACTTCTGAAGCGGGTGAAATATATAATCCATATTAATAAATAGAAGTCAGTTTGGCGCGATATATATATATATATATATATACTGTACTATACATATATAAACTAAGGCATAAAAATGAAAACATACGTGAATTAATGAGACCATTCTAGGCATCCTAGAAACTTAAAACTTGGTACCAGACAACCTGATGGCTTGAGGATCCCTAGAAAAATCTAAAATTCTCAAAATTCTCTGAGAGGGACACGTTGGGAGTTTCAAATCTGCATAAGAACACAGTCGGTAATATTTATCCTAAACGATAACCTATAGGTTTCATGGGCTTAAAATTTTCCTGAAAATCTTAGTTTTTAACCCCCTTCCCCATATCAAGATGGCAGCACAATCTCCCAGACAAGTCAGAAAATAGAAATTTGGCAAAATTTTAGCTTTTTGCCTGTAACCGATGGAAAATTTTCGAGATGTTCAAAAAATTTTATTTTCAACCCCCCAAAAATATCGAAATATCGAGGCAATTTTAATGACGGTGCAGACCTTCCTTTCGAGGTATTTGGTAACTAAACGGTAAGTCGTATCACAAAACGGATGGAACAATCTCTGTTTAATTTGGAGTGATCTACAACGTTGGTACTATGACTTTTTGTCGTATCTCTATCCCTTATGATCAATTTGGCTCTATTTCTGGATTTACCTAAATTTTGCACTTTGTACACGTATAACTGATGGTTTGAGTCACTTATAGAAAAAATGGGATCATCAAATTCTACTCGAATATTGGCCCACCCAGCCATATTCTATGTTTGAAGCTGTCGCATAAGTATCTGAAAAGTAATTCACTGTGTGAAAACCTTACACAAATTTCACCCTATTCAACGTTTCTAAAATAATCTTGCCTTTAAATAGATGAGATACGAGGAAATATCATAGGGCCAGCCATTTAAATAGCTAAATGAGGCCAGAGTCATCTTTTTATACAATCCTTTTTTCAATATTAATGAACCGTTTAGCAGCAGTTATTCTGTAAATGAAGGTGAACATGCATATACTTTCGTATGTCGATCTACATTTATTAATTTAAGTCGATTTGTAGCGATCTAGAAAGGGGTGTGTCTTGCATTGTAATTAATACTTTATAAATCAATAGTGACTCTCAGCAGGAGGGCGTCTGCTGTTGTAATCAGTACTCCCCACATAGACTTTAACTAGCAATAGGAATGGGGTAGTTCTCCAACGCCTGTGTACCATTGTAATGCATAATTCCCTTCTTGATTTGACTAGCAGAAGGCAAGGGAGCGTGCATTTTTTAAAAACTCTTTTACCTGATTCTCTTTATCATTAGATATAGGTGCCCCCGATTATAAACAAATTTACGCATCAAAATGTGACTGACGTTACGCATAGTGAATTGCGGCAGATAAGTGGACCTGTCGTTATCATCACAACTCTGCAACTCGCACTTCAAATTAGAAACAACATCTGCGGACCTCCCTATGCTTTTTCTTGGATAACGCCAAGAGTCATGCAATTTAAAAAATTTATTCACTTCATGTACAGCAATTTACTTCGATATCCGTATACATTGTAGAATACTGTAGCGAGGCACGGGTACATTTGCTAGTACACTGATAAAGTTCAGTATCGTTCGTAATGTTCCCTACTTCAGTTTTTCTGTTATTGACTTATTCATGTGTTGACGTCGAGTACATAAGTTGTCTTGTTAGTCGATGGACTGATTTTTCACCTGAAAATTTTCGTCTGAATTTATTTTACTTTCTCGCCAGACCTGAATCATGTGGCTCACTGGAAGTAATATCTTTTTACCATATATACTGATATTACATACTTATAGACCAAACTCCCTCATATAATTTCTAACTTTATCTTCCTTGTACTATTTGACTTACATTATGAGAAATGGGAAGTATTTTATTCCCGATCATTAAAGGGAAAATAAGTAATATGCACATGGTTCAACTGTACCATCACTGTAAGGGGCAGGTACGCTACCCCTTGACCAACGCCTAGTATTAAATTATTAAATTTGTGCCTGAGACTGTATCCGTAAAACACATCAACAAAACACTTGTTCAAAAATTCAATTTCCAGTTTTTTTACTGTGATTGAAAATATAATATTATCTTAGTTATGGACTGTACCTTGCAGTTGTTCAACAACATAGCGCATTACATAAAAATTAATATATCAATGAACCCTTTATTAATTTCCTCTGGCGATTAAGGTAATATTGCTGCATATATAAGGTACACCGAGTGTTTATGATTTCCTCAAGAGAGTCCGTAAACAATAAGGATATCCATTTGCAACAGAACGTAGTACAATATATGGCGTTTAATAAAGGGATCCTGTTTGTTAGCTGCGGCGCTTCGAATAATCATTACCATAGGTTGTACTGACACTAATAACTATGTTATGAGAGAATAGCACATCCTCAAGAAAAATATCAGCACATTGTTCGTTAAGTATAAGTCAGTTATTAGATCTCACAACCCACTGAATTGAAAATGTCACCACACAATGACAGTGGTGTCCGTTGTCGTCGTTTTGTTTTCATTGTGCTATCAGTCACAACGTCTTATAACTTCTACTTGCTTCCCTGAAAATAGACATTTTTCAGAACATATCACACATTGTTTCTGGTCCCGTACATAAATTTAATATTGCTTCAGTATACAAACTGTATTACCTTTCTTCGCATTTCAATTACTTCTCAAATGTTCACAGAAGAGATACAAGGGCTCATACATCAAACCTGCTGGTCATTCCTCACCATTGAACTGCTGCATATAACAATTCATTTTCTGTGTTTACCGTACGCGAATAGAACCATTTACGAGATGACGTCAGAGGAATACCAACCACAGGGCCATTTAAAGGAGCGTTAAGAGGTGCAGCAGGATACGAGTGAACTGTGCATTTCTGGTTTATCATTATCTTGATATTATTTTATTATGTATAGCTATTATTATTGTTATTATTATTATTTATTATTTTAAGTATGTATGTCCCACTGGATTGGAGGTTTTATTTATGTTATAAAATATCTTGATTGTGTTTAACTGTGATTTATTTAGTATTTATTATGATAGCAGTAATAATAATTCTAATGTGTAATAATTGGTTTGGTGTAAGAGAAGGCCTAATGGCTTTAACTACGCCAATAAAGACGGTTATCTATCTATCTGTATGTATAAGCTTGGAAAATATTGAAATTTTGGGCCGCTGAAAGACAATATATTTCCAGTTTTCATCATCACGTAACATTTTCTTGAAAAAACAAAAGACATTAAAATTTTGGTGTTTACGTACCTTTCTATTATACTTTTGTTTACAAATTGGTTACAAACTGTTAGTAATGTAAAATAACTATATTATATATTATATTGAATTATATATAAAAACACATTTAGGAACCGTTATTGTAATTCAAACTGGGAACACATCGGCGTCAGAATTTTTAATTTATTCAGGATGTTCTACCATTGAACATACAAAGATTTTCTGGCGAGACTACATGCTATTAATGCACTATACGGGGTACGGTCTCCTCATTCATTTTGTAAGTGAAATTGTGAAATGATTATTTCGAAATCCAAAAATCATTTGTTTGTGTCTTCCTCATACGCGGAAATCTCGAATTTGTATCCCAGATAGTCCAGGAAATGTCATCCTTGACTGAGTGCAATAAGGGGACTTTCTATACTCTGTCTCGTAGGATCTACATAAAAATAGTAGGGTTGAGAGGCAGCGGACTGAGTCAAGAAAGCTATTTATTTATTTATTTATTTATTTATTTTATTTATTTATTTATTTATTTATTTATTTATTTATTTATTTATTTATTTATTTATTTATTTATTTTATGTGGCCGTACTTAGCGACGTGCAGCCCGAAAATGATGTGCAGCATCAGTCGTGTATGTGAAACTGTGTGTTATTGTGGTGGAGGATAGAGTTGTGTGCTTTGTGAGAGTTTAAGGAATGTAGAGGACAACACAAACACACAGTCCCAGACCCAAGGAAATGAACCATATAAGATTACATTTCTCAATAAGATCGAGAGCCGACTCTAGTGGCTCGAGGACCGGAGACCATGACGCTGACAAATCAGACATTCATTTGAATAAGATTACGCCTAAGAATGACACTAGGATGGTCACCTCTCATCCTATCATCCAGAGGTCATCTGTGAGTAGCAGATGTTTTGGATACTTCGACGACGACTACGACGACGACGACGACGACGACGACGACGATTATGATGATGATGGCAATAATAGTAATCGTAAAATCTGCGCTAATGTATATAGGTTTTTTATTTGATATTATTTGATATTTGATATTTAGTCTATCTGCTTGTCAATTCCTACGTTCTGTTTTATCCAGCCAGTTTGAAGAGCAACCTGAACACAACTGGCGGCTTTTCACTAAGTTTTAATTTATATTGTTTTATAAACAGCGACTGAATGACCGGAGGTCTTTTACGGGCCGCAGTCGAGCTACATGAATTCATTAGTAGAACTTTTTGCACTCATTACAAATCTTGCTACCTCTGACGGGTTAGAATACACAGTCTTAGGATTCGGGAAGCGACACTCTTCCTCTGATCCACATAATGGAGGTCACTTTGATAATAAATTGTACATTCATATTGTGTATTATATAGTAGGCCTATAGCGTGCCTATTAGAAAGTACAATTAAAAACAGGTAGTCTTTCAATTGAAGCATCTGGTGTTCAGGAATCAGTTTCTGAGGTAAGCAATTTGTGGATTTGTCTTGACAGAGAGATAATTTGATATCCAGGGTATTTCCATCTGCAGAGTATCAAGTTGTATTAAAGTGCCGTTTGTACTGCATAGCTTCCTAAGTTTCTTTCAATTATTCCGTGGAAGATAGTTGCGCACATCTGCACAGGTAAGGATTTCTGAAAAGTAATTCATTTCAGTGGCCCCTTTTGCATGTTTCTGCCTTTGTGCAGGCGGCTAGTGGTTACTTTCCGAGCGCATAGTACGACTAATTATGATGCCTAGCTGAGTCATCAGCAGTGGGAGGGTTAACATCAATTATGTTAGTCATGTATTTACTGATTAAGTGGGGGATAAGGAGAGTATTTCTAATTTCGACAAATAAAATGAGACATATCTCTTTATTTCTGAATATGTTTCTGTCTATAAATATATATCTGTCTATATATCTGAGTTATCACTTAATTTGACGAAAAATTATAGTCCATACTCTTCGAAGAAATTCAGTTCGAGGTATTGAAAGGGAAGTGTTACAACATTTGTGAGCATGAAAGACATCTTAGGGTTCGCAAATCTGATATTATGGCCGTCAGAAGAGAACATGGATTATCAAACAGGTTGTGGACGAACAATATTCAAATAGGTGATCCTTATTTTATGACGTAGAAGCCATGCCAGACTTTGTCCTCGTGACCTCTATTATAGATTATGAGTCTCAGAATCAATGAAAATGAACTGGACATCCCAGTTCGATTTCTCCCTGGAAGGATCCTTGATACACCCCGTTGCAGAAGATGCGACGAGATTGAAACCTTACCTTATGTAGTAGAGGTATGTCGAAAGGCAGAGCTGATGAGAATCAATCGACACAATACAGTTCGTACATTGATTGCTGATAGCCTCCGTAAACAACAAAGGCAGCAACAACAACAATCAATCGATCAATCAATCAATCAAGTAATCAATCGATCAATCACCACTAATCTGCATTTAGGGCAGTCGTCCAGGTGACAGATTCTCTATTTGTTTACCTAGTCTTCTCTTAAATAATTGCAAATAATTTGGACATTTATTGAACATCTCCCTTGGTAAATTATTCCACTCCCTAATTCCCCTTCCTTTAAACAAATTTTTGACCCAATTTGTTCTCTTGACTTCCAACTTTATCTTCATATCGTGATCTTTCCTACTTTTAAGAACATTGCTCAATCTTATTCGTCTACAAATGTTATTTCACGCAAACTCTCCACTGATTGCTCGAAACATACCACTTGAAGGCAAATGGATCCATAAAAAAAGCTGTTATTGCTGTCACTGATCGGGCAAAAGATACGGTTATGGTGATTGATCCCACTTCAAGGTTCGTGGAGGATGAACAGCAGCCTCGATAAGTGTGCGAGGAGAAGGCATCTTATGAACTGAGGGTCTTGGAAGGTAGTATGGAATTAAAAAGTGGGAAGTCATTGGGTTTATGATTGCCGCTAGAGGGGCAATTCCTAAGGAGACGCTGGACTTCCTAAGCATAATCTGGGACTCAGCGAACTCCGTGCTGAAAAGTTTGTTGACGATTGTTGGACACCATTTGTACTTTCTGACTTGAAATACATGTATTGGATTTTTTTTCTAGTAAGATCAAAAAGAGAAAGTCCGTCTGAAGGTTGACAGTTTCAATTTTGTATCACAACTCAAACACCGCTTGTATCTAAACAACAGATAAAAATTAAGTATTGTTCATATCAACTGATTAGGAGGCCAATCATTTCGAGTCCCTAGGGGGTGGCTATCATGTTGTTTATCTCTACTACTTGGAGCCAGTCTCCAAGACTCAAAGAATTTTGATATTTTCCCCAAGTCTGCTGAAAGTATAAATTCTCTCCTTCTTCAAGATTCCTGCTTTGTACAAACAAAACGTCGTCGGTGTACATAAACTTCGTGTCTCTCACCAAATGGTGACGTATTTGCTTATCTTACTGAATGTATTTTGAACATTTAATTTGGAGAACTTGCAGACTTGTTTATTGATGTAATCATATAACTCGGTCTGTTCCTATTGATAATATGAATTTATATTTTTCTATAAATCTCGAGTGTTTTTTGCTGTAGCATTGCAGCGGCTACCACTAGGCTGAAGTTTATGGACATAATATGTTCCGAGAATTCAAGAGGGGATATCTGTAATCAGTAATATGCGGACACACTAAATAACTTTTTAAAGCCTTTAACTCATTCCTCATTTATAAATGAACCATTGAAAGGTTTACATAAAAATGTATACTTTATGAGAGTATAGACTGTAAAAACGGGATGAAATTGTTGGGCATACCTTTGTTATTAGTGGAGAGTTCCATTCGTAATTCAACTGCTATTATGAGAGTACAAAACCAAAACTTGTAGAGTGAGTGGAATTTAAAGTGGACCGTTATATCGTGGGAAGTAGGATGGAAAGTTGAAAGGAGATATGTGACATCATGCAGGATCTGATAAGAGAGTAAATTATCTTTTGCAACGGACGTACGCTGATCATTTTCAACGATAACATTTTTGCACCATAAATCAGAACGTACAGAAATGGATTACCGCCCACCATATTACTGTATCAATGCGTCAACCCCAGAGCAGTCCCGTGCTCCAATGTTTGAAGCTTAAACATAAAATATGTTTTAATAAAACGGGAGTAGCAATTCATTTGTACACAAAAGAGAGTTCGCCTCTCGTACTTCGAAAAATATTTTTAGAATTGATCGTTTTAACGGCTAAATTGTTATATTAGGCACCTCTGTATCAAGAATTAAGTTATCGAATGAACGAACAACATTAACACACCCCTCCACTTCGTTTATATTTTGGAACTTATGACAGCGCACGCTTATCGTATCATTTAGCATATGGACACATTTTTCATATTCACACCATGAAATTATATTGCTTCTTTTTCCGAAATATGTTCTCATTTACGTATCACTCTGCCAAATTTCTTTTATAGTAATAATGTTATTTATTTTACGTCACACGAACTACTTTTACGGTTTCCGGGGGCACGGTGGCGCCAGAATTTTGTCCCTCACGGGTTCTTTAAGGTGCCAGAAAATTTACCGACACGAGGCTCATGTATTTGAGCACCTTCAAATACCACCGGACTTAGATAGGATCGAACCTTCCAAGCTGGGCTCAGACAGCCAGCGCCCTACCATCCGAGCTACTCAGCCCGACAAACTTCTTTTAATGTTGATCTCTGTGCTTATACACCAGAGAGCCAGTGATAAGCAACACAATGGGCTCTGCTCCACTGGCTGGCTATGGTTTCGCAGAAGTCAAATCCCAACAGCATACTGAGAGGTGTTCGGCTTGGCTTGCAGGAAATCTACTCCTTTAATGATACATGCTGGATACACAAGTCGAGTGTTGTTGTAGATTGTAGGTATACTACAAATTTTTTTTTTGGTTCATATATGTATTCGTGATTTTTCTGAAGTACTATAAACCAAGATAGAGAATTCGAAGATTTTGCTATTTGCTTTACGTCGCACAGACACAGATAGGTCTTATGGCGACGATGGGATAGGAAAGGCCTAGGAAGTGGAAGGAAGCGGTCGTGGCCTTAATTAAGGTACAGCCCCGGCATTTGCCTAGTGTGAAAATAGGAAACCACGGAAAACCATCTTCAGGGCTGCCGAGAGTGGGGTTCGAACCCACTATCTCCCGAATACTGGATACTGGCCGCACTTAAGAATCTGCAGCTATCGAGCTAGGTAAGATTTTATTTAACTGTTGAATTGTTGTTTAAGCTGTCGAACAATGGGAAAGGATACAGGCCATTCAGGCACTCCGTAGCCACGCCTCTGCTTAATATGTGCCAAGATAATACACTGCTGTGCAAAACTTAAGGACGAAAGTAACTTTCGCATGTTGTGTCACTGTCAAGTAACATAGCTCGATGAAACTTGAATCATACATAAGAAGAACTGCTACAGTAATGTACGGAAGGCAACTGAAAGGAATACGCGATGAGACGAACAGAAATGACACTTTTATACAGAGATAAAAAATTCCAATTAAGTAACTGTGAATCATGGTGGCCCCTGGACATCAGAAAAGAAGGGGCATGGCTTTTAAAAGGGTGTGTGATCACCACTGACAGCGATGCATGCTCTGCAACGTGTTACCATTCTGGCCACAATATTGGCAAGATCTTGTGGTAGAACGTTCTATTCCCCCACCAGCGTGGTCGACAACTGCTGGACGGTCGTTGGTGCATGTGGACGTGCTGCAATATGTCTGCGCAACATTTCCCATACGTCCTCGATGGGATTTAAGTCGGGGGAACGGGCAGGGCACTCCGTTCGCCGAATATCCTTTCGTTCCAAGAGCCCCTCCACCTGCGCTGTTAGATGCGGTCGTGCGTTGTCATCCATAAAAGTGAAGTCAGGGCCGAATGCACCCTTGAAACGACGCACATGGGGAAGGAGTACACTGCATTTGGAGGTCGGTACGCACATGCAACATTATGCCTCCCCACACCCCAACACTTGAACCACCAAAATCATCATGTTCGCCAATGTTCCTGGGTGCATTACGTGTTCCCACATCTCGCCAGTTTACGGTGCGTCTATAATCACTACTCAGACTGAATCTGCTCTCATCTGAGCAGAGAACGCGATCCCACTCCTCGTTGATCCACACCAGATGCTCTTGGCACCATCGCAAACAGTGCCGCCGATGTGCGGGTGTCAAACGAACTACAACGCAATGGTCGTCGGGCAAACAGACCATCCCCATGCAGTCGCCGTGCCACTGTGGAAAGTGAGATTGGGTGCCTTGCAGTCCTGTTAAACGTGGTTGTAATTGCACCCGCTGTTTTACGTAAGTCTCTTCTTCCCTGTTGCATAATGTAGCGGTCATTTGCTGCTCTAGTTGAACGTGATCGACTCCCTCCTCTCCTTCGAGCAGCAGTACTTGTAGTTCGGAATACTCTCCATGCACGTAAAAAATTGCTGCGAGCAATTCCAAACTCCTGGGCTACACTCTTAACAATTCGTCCTTCTTCTAGGTTCTCGATGATTTTGTCCTGTATGAGGTCATCCAAAATGTCGCCTCCGGGCCATGTTGTAATGAATAACGCCACCACAGTGCACCGTAACAGCTTGCTGATCGACTCACACTGTCTTGTCCCGTTCCTTTAACTGCCTTGTTTTGTGGGGCCGCACCCATTTGGCGCTATAATCGCGCTGACATCACGCCAAGTTCCTATGCACGTGTGGGAGACCTATGGCAAAATGATACCGAAATTTAATTCATTTTCACAGACTAGTTCATATGTTATATTGCTTTATCTATCTCGTCCTTAAGTTTTCAGAGCAGTGTAGCATTTGAGACATATTTTCTTAGCTTTGATTCTTCTCAGCGATATTATATGAGGGTCGAGTCATAAGTCATGGCAACAATTTCTTTTTTCCCCGCGAACAGGAGACAACATGGTAAGTCTAAGATATGCATTTGGAAATATAGGGCATGTACTTATGCATAGTGCCTGAAGACAAGTTCTTACTTCAGGAGATTCTCGTAGGAAAGTGACGGAACACAGGCCATTGGTAAACATTCTTTTATTATGGTATAGTCAGCAAATACACAAGACTGCGTACAAAGAATAGGTCTCCACTGGTTACATTCCTTCAAAATAATCCCCCAAAGGTTCCACTGTGCGTTGCCAGCGGTGGGGGAGGCTCTGAATACCATTCGCTGGATGTGTATCGCTAACGTGTGACACCTCTCTCCGAAATGCTGTCACGATGTCCTCTTTGTTAGCAAACCGTTGTCCACGTAATGATATCGAATAAGGCGGGTGTGGAAGAACCTCCCATCCCCATGGACACTGGATGGCCTGGGCGAGGCAAATACGCAGTTGATACTCTACCCCGTTTGAACGTCTCCACCCACCTCGCCACTGTTCTATAGCGCATGGCATGCTCACGTAATGCTTCCCGCAGCTCTGCATGGCATTGGCGCGCATTTCTGCCGTGCAGAACTGCTATTTTAATATACGATCGTTGCTCCTGCGTGTTGACTTCCATTTTGTGACGCTCTCACTCACACACTGAACTTGGGGGCATGCTTAGACCCACACTTGTTTACATACACCATCTAGTGGCATCATACGCAAATACATACCGTACGTTTCCAAATGCACATCTTAGATTTTCCGTGTTATCTCCTGTTCGCGAGAAAAAAAGTTGCCATGGCTTATGACTCGACCTCCGTATTTAATATCACTGTATTACTAAGAGACACTTATACCAAATGACTTACTGTACTCTACTGTTCGATGCCGAAGAACATGAAAAGTGTTTGCTGTAAACCTACTTTCCCGATCATGTAGGCTTACTTGATTCGTGTGATTGAAGGATATGGCTTGATTTGAGGAACCATTAGTTTTTAAAGTTATGAATAGTAAACAAGCAGCTGGGTAGAATCGTCCACTTCTTGCAAGAGAACTGTCCATACTGTCATATCTAAATCGACAATGCAATTTCGAACTGAAAGGTTCCGAAATCGCATGACAAAAACAAATATTTTTGGTACCATGCAATACGAATATGCACTTTGAGGCCACATTGTTCTTCACAGTTTTTTTACTTATTTGAAGGCAATATTTCGCAGGCACATCGAATTCGGGGTGTCTCTTCGTTGTATAATAGGTTGCTAACCACGAATATTTAAACATGTCCTTGAACTGTGGGGAAGAAAATTGAAAATAAATGAAGGACTGCATTTTCAGTATGCTGTTCCTCTGATAAACATCAAAATGAGTCTTCACAAGGTGGCGCAATGTCTGTTAAGCGGCAATACAAATCCTTCCACTGCCGGAAGAAAAACTTGTCCAAAGGCTGTATTTTCCCTCTAGTACCAGGGGGAATCTGGAGAATTTCTGTACTGTTGCCTGAAGGAATGTCTTCAAGACAGCTCTTATCACTATAAGTAGTTCAGGAACCTAGCAGTAGCAAACGCTTCTCTGTCGCAAATGGGAAGAAGGATTCTTTAAACCGATACTTTAATTCCCTTTTCCCCATTTTCCCTGATTTTGTGGCTGTTACGATTATATTTCCTGCATGAAACATTTCTTTGGAAACTCTCGTACTGAAAGTTCTAGTTGCCTTCTGTAGTACAATGAATAATTTCGGGGAAACATTACCGGCCTTTCTAATTGCAGGCATAATTGTGTAGGAATGGGTGAGTGCACTAACTGATTGAGTAACTGTTTCTGTATGGTTCTTGCCATAAATGATAGTTTTTTTCACTTTCATTTTGCCCACGAAACCACTCCGATTGTATTGTATGTTGCAGAAAGGGTGTCGTTTAAAAATCGCTCTGTAGCTGCTTCCACAAATTTCATTGCGAGTTTATCTTTTTCATCTTCTTCTTGCAGAAACGTACGGGATACAAATTTCGTAAGTTTTCTACTTTATATTTGTACCTTTTCTTAAAACGACTCAACCAACTAGCACATGTGCTGAAATTAGTTCACCCCATTGACATCTCGCTTGAAATTTATAAAGGACACAGTCACAGGTCTTCATCGCATCCATTCCACTTCAGTCTTCTTGCTTCTGTAAAGCGATAAAATAATTTTGTATGTATCAATTTCCTGTGTTCATTGGGGCTTACTGATGTAGATTCTAATTGGTTCTTCCACCTGTACAGTTTTCGTAGTGACGTCAAGTTACAACAACTTTTGCGAACAGTGGTTAATGAAAGCAGCTTTTTACCCCCAAACCCCTGACCTCGCACACTTATTTAACCATAAATTTACACCTTTTCTCTTGTACGCAATATCTACAGTTTGTTTCACTTTCTTCTGTGGACTGCAAGCATAGCTTGAACTAGTAGATTTTCTAGATGACAGTGGTGTCTCTTCACTGGTTTGACGGGAATCAGACTCGGGGCATCTTGTTCCTGGCAATGGCGTGCTGCCTTCTCTTTCAGATAATGCAGATGAGGTGTCGCTGCTTCCACTATCACTTTTACTGTGACTATTTCTCTCCAGACACGACCCCGAGACGATGCTGGCACCCATGGGATGATTTTCAATTAGTTCTATCACATGTCGACCCATCTCCCTTTCTTCCGAAGTTATTTCACGGGAAGAGGAGAAACCTTTCCCACGGACATAACGTAAAGCGGTACTCTAGAACATTAGCCGGATTCATGACTGCTCTTTCAAAGGAACATGTGTCAACTGGCTAGCGCAGAAAGCTCAAAGTAACCGGGTCGCTTCAGCTGGTTACCAGGGCTGTCCACGTCGAGCTATACGCTAACGCGAGCATTTCTATTGGACATATCCGTATCAGTTTCAGGATCTTACAGATCGAAATGGCAGCTGAATTGTTCTACATTGCTTTCTTACGGACCCCTAATCCTCTCTACCAAAGATCATTGTCGATTTTGATATGACAGTATCGACAGTTCCCTTGTTAGTTTGAATCAATCTGGACTTTTGTAATGAGACGTTGCATGACAATATTTAAGAATATTGAAGACGAAGCATAAACAAACATTCCGAACTAAGCTTCATTTTATGTAATGTATACCAAAGCATCGTAATCGAAAATGGCAAATTATATACTACGGTTTGAATCAAAATCTTGATTTGAGTACGTCTTTAATGTGATAACTCCATGATTTGACATGCGGCACGTTGAAAAGTCCTTGTGGACTAATATCTGATATCCCAACGTAATTTAATAATATATAGCTTTTGAATGAGGATAACGGTGCGTACTTTGCTACTGTTTACCTTCATATAGATAAAATTACCTCCAGATGAACGTGGAGTGCATCAAGAAATCTGTATTCATATTCAACTTCCATGTCTATTACTATTAAATTACCCTCCGTTCGCATAGCCTTGGTAGAGGCCATTTCATGACAAACAAACACTTCCATCTTCCTTTTTCCTTTAACTAAATAATACAGTTTTCTCTTCTGAGTGGCTTTCAAGTTCTTATGTCAGAAGATCTATTTTTCGGGAGGAGTGTTTATATAATAAAAAGGTTCCTTCAAATCTTCTTGAGAACTCAAAATGTCTTCAAGAGGTTATACATATATTCAACACGTATGTATCTCAAATATTTTTCTTATGAACTAACATCCGTTGTTCACTTGGTTTTTGAGGGAAGTTTAGGCGGTAAACGCGGCAGTGTTAGTTCAAGGTATGAGTATAACAAGCAAATTAGTGTAGATGTAGTAGTTACGTAGAACTGAAAAACTTAGCACAGGGTGGGATGACATGGAGAGCTGCATCAAACCAGTCTATGGAAGGTTTAACCCAAACAAAAAACCATTGCAGATAGAAAAGGAACATGCCCTTTATGAATTCGTGATATTTATTCGATCACATTGTATTGATATACTGAAAATAGAAAGTTTGTGATTGAAACAGTTGTGTTCAGTTATAGCTTTTTAATGTTCTCTTTGAAGTTACCAAATAACTAGATTCATTAAGCAATAAGTTTTATTCTTCCTAACTTGAATAATAGTGACCTTACAAGTGGGATTTTCAATTACAGTCGAGAAGTTAACGAATTTGTTGTTAGACAAGGAATTAGGAGTTACTAAAGAAACAACAACTTACAATAATAGTAGCCCTGAAAATGGTGTTCCGTGGTTTCCCATTTTCACACCCGGAAAATGTTGGAGCTATACCTTAATTAAGGCCACGGCCGTTTCCTTCCAACTCCTAGGCCTTTCCTAACCCATCGTCGCCATAAGACCTATCTCTGTCGGTGCGACGTAAAGCTAGTAGCAAAAAAAAAAAAATTGAAGACTGTTCGCTGACGCCATGGCAAGACATACAGGTAGAGTATTTTAAATAATTAATGTCAACTAATAACCTTACGTTAGGTAATATCAGGCTATACAGCCGTGTTTCATTGAGCGTAAGTTATGCTAACGTTCGTGGAGTTCCTGCTAATGGCAGTGAATTGAATGTGTCGTCTCATCGCAGAAGACGGGAGAAGAAAAATAAACTGCAAGCCATATACTCGGGACATGCTCCTTCAACTCATTGTTCATCAACTGGACGAACTATCAAGCGGAAATATAGAGTACCGCTACTTACTTAGTTGTTGAAAGATAATGGATATGGCACCTATGAAGACGTCCATGCCAGAGGTGGCACAATAGCGAATTCGTTTACGGATACTGTAGTGACGAATAAAAATTCTAATACTGCCCATGTTCTTGACCGACTACACGCTATGCAATAAACGCAATCTATCAAGCTGAAAATATCGATAAGGACAAAAGGATCATCTACGAAAGCTTCGTTCCTTATCTGAAGGAGAAATTTTGTGGAAATTACGTCAACACTGGTTTCGTCGTTCATAGCCTTCTGTTCGGTGCGAGGAGAATGATTTATCGATTGGTGACAAAAGTATTGTTTAGGAATAAATATGAAAGACCTTTGCTTCTTAGTGATAATTATAGTCGCCGACACTGTAGTAACTGTTCAACACCATATGAATACAAACAAGTAATGAATATATGATTGTTAAACACCATATTGGTACAATTAACTAATTGTCATTATATATGATGGCTTTAGTGAGCTGTCATAGCAACTTGTATTGAATCAAGCAGCAACATTTTACAATACCCCCTTCCATTCCCACATATTTGTACATTAAGTAAATTGCGTATATAGCTATTTGCAGACAGACCATATCCACCGAACTAAGTACATTACTTTATGTGATTGTTTATATTTTCGTATTCATATAGTGGTACATTTTCACTAAAAGTGAAATATACACTGAATGGCCAAAAGTCACGCGAAGGGGTGTACCATTACAAAATGTGCCGTGTATGACCCCTGAGTGTTGCGGTTAGCTGCGGTGTATCTGATCAGTCTGTCACCGACACCAGTATCGTGAAGATGGCAACATATCGCGGGTTAACCGACTTTGAATGTGGGATGATCATCGGCGCACGGCGCATGGGTCGTAGCATTGCGGAGATTACACACGAATTCGGGTTTCCGAGGACAACAGTGTCCAGGGTGGATCTTCAGTATCACAGAGAGAATGTTACCACCTGCGTAAACCGCCATACGGGAAGACCACAGGTGTTAACGAGCGGACATCACGTCACCTCCGCAGATCAATACTGGGCGCTCGACGGGCTACTGGGAGTCAGATCACTGTCGAGTAGAATGTTGGGAGTCAGGTTCCCATTTCTACTAGGACAGTAAGAAAGCAACTGTACCGCATAAGCTTCGCCAGCCGGCGACCAACTCGTTTCTCTCTGCTGACATCTCGACACAGATGTCAACGACATGCATGGGCACGCGCGCGAACATGGGCAATGGTCTATGGAACAGTGGCGACGTGTGGTATGGTGCGATGAATCCCGGTTCTAGGTGTATGTTGCTGATCGGCGCGTGAGAGTGTGGCTTATGCCTCATGAAGCTATTGATCTTGCGTGTCAACAAGATGGTGTCCGGGCGGGAGGTGGCTCAGTTCTGGTCTGCGTGGCGTTCTCATGGTCGCAATTAGCCCCCATTTTCCGGCTGTAGGGAGAGCTGACAGATGCACAGACCATCTGCATCGCTTTCTGGCCGTAGAGTACCCTGATGGAGATGCCATGTTTCAACAGGACAATGCGCCATCTCACCGCACGCAGATGGTTGGAGGAGCACTCCACTGAAGTTACGACCATGGACTGGCCCCCCAGATCACACAATCTTAATCCGATCGAGCATTTAAGGGATGCTGTCGATGCTGCTGTACGCTCCATGAACCCCGCACCAAATACACAAGGCAAACTGTGGGTAGCAGTGTAAGATGCATGAGTCCAGAAACAATACCTCCAGACGATTCCACCACCTTATAAAGTCGACGCCTCGTCGTCTTACTGCCGTTTTTTGAGGGCTCGCGGAGTAGCAACTCGCTATTAACATCACATTCAATGTCTTCCTATGAATTTTGGCCACTCTGTGTATAAAATCAGTTATACTTCTGTAGTTTAAACTGTGCTTAATACTGATTCTTCCACAGTGGAAACCACTTAGATTTTTGTCAGGAAGTGTACTATATATATATAAACCTGTGTAAGAATGTGCGTACACAGGGTGTAGTTGAAATAAGTTACATCCATCTAAGAGGGACTCTTAAGTTTAAAACAAACACTGCTCTTTCCTTTGAAACTTAGCCTGTTCAGGAATCAAGAAATTCCGTTGAGGGCCTCATACACTAGAACCATATTCAAATCCTTCCTTGTATGTACTCCATCCATAGTTAAGGTGGAAAATAAATTATGTTTTAAAAATCGCGGGGGCATTTATTTTGGTACTTTGTATCTGCTATATTTTATCGTATGGTGTCAGGAAATGGAGTTCTAAAATATAAACGTGGGAGATTCATGACTTAGAAGTCAGTTTGCTCCGGGAATTGGTGCTGAGAAAAATTAAGTATCTCAATATGAATTTGTGGGGATATTCCCAATATATGTTCATATTCTCATTCGGATGGCGAACTTCGAATTACAGATCAGTCCAGTCACATATTGGCATTTCTTCCTCGGCGCTGAAACAGAAATTTAATGTATTCCAACCACAGATGCTAAGAAGGGTACCGGCTCCTCTGCATTAAGACATCCGAAGTCATTTCCGCACCAACGGTTTTCTGGGATAAGCAAGAGAAATCAAAATGTTCCATTTCAATCTGTCGTTGATTTATCTCTGCCCCTCAGCTATTATGTTCTTGTTCTAGGTCCTACCGAGCTGTCTCATAACGGTTATCCTCATTCCATTTGCTCAAATCTCCTTTCCCAATTTTAAACACGAGTGAGAATCAATATTTATTCGGCGATTAGTTGATTCAAGAACTGGAAGTGATCCGCAGGAAAGCAGCACGATTTGTTCTCGGTTGTTTCTGAAAAAATAATAGTGTTACGAAACTGTTGCAAACATTGCTGTTAGACTAAGCTGTATGTTCCGAGCTGTAAGTGGAGAGATAGCGTGGAATGACACTAGCAGACGGAAAAGCTACAATGGAGTTGTTCAAAGTAGGAAAGTTCAACTTAGAGCTTTTCAGTCTGCCAAACACGCAATTTCAATATCAATTATAACACTATAACATACCTGTAAAAATACACGTTATTAAACTATTATTTTTTAATTTTTACAGCTATATTATAGTGTTATAATCAGGGTTAGAATTTTAGGTGCAAATTTCAGATGAAAAAAGGAAGGAAAAAGGTGCTCAAATAAGGTAAAAAGAGGGACGTAATGGTGCTGGTTTATTCAACCAATTCAAGGATTTATCTTTCCTCTGTTCCAGTTTATTGAATTACAAACAAGAACATCAAATTATCACTCATCAGCAGAAGGAAAAAACATGAAGATGTTCTACTTCAAGACATTAAGCATCTCTATATTTTTTAAGTAAGTCTGTTTCTATCAGGAGATAGAATGTTCTTGTAGATGCAAAATCTTGTTTCGACGTCCACAGAAACCAGTGGGGCAAACATTGTCTTCACTCGGAATGGCAACTCTACACATGTGGCCAATTCCTCAGTGTCTGTATTCTTCTGTAGACTAGACTCAAGTTTATCTTTGGCAGAGCCATCTAACTGCTCTCTCACGGAAGTAAAAATATCCCATTGTTTTTCTTTTCCAGACCTTGTTCTTCTACTCGTTTAAAAATTGCAGTCAGGTACTTGTAATTATGGACACAAAGTCGTTCTGTCTCCAAATTATGTATTTTCTCCGGTAGCAGAATTTGCTGTGACTTGGAAAGTGCACCTGCGTTGTCTGGATCCAAATAAAGCACAAACTCAAATCGCCTACCGTCATTTTCCAAACTTTCATATCCATGACTATCTAGTGAAACAAAACCCAATGAATCTACACAGCCAAACATATAGCTTTAAAACGTCCAAAATCTCATTCCACAAATGTTTCCGATTTAATGATAAATTACCGCCGTGTAATTTATGAACTTTACTGATTGGAAACTTGTCATCACAGTCAAACAACACCAACCGTGTATTCAAAATTCTCTTCTATCCTTGAGGTCCTATTATTCTAATATTCATTATATTGACTTTCGTAACTAGTCACTTGAATTTTTACTACCAAGAGTTACCATCTTCACCAAATCGTTTTTTACTTGGGATCTTATTTGAAATTTACTGTGCTTCACACAATAATTATCTCGAACTAACCTTCTCCAGGTCCCAGCTTTCGGATTGTTAGCAGAATACACTACAGCCTGCCACGTAAATCTCACATTTAATATACAGTCTGTCTCAAAAATTCTTCGCTCTCGGCAAATATAGCCTGTCTCAAAATTTCACTCTCATCGCCTTCTCATGGCGGTATTATGTGAAATATACAGGCTTTCTCCGCCTTCAACATTACTACCACTCTTATCTCCACATATATAAATTCTTCGCTCTCAATCCATTTTCTTATATTTCAAGACTTTTTCAAATCTCAATCCTCTCGTGACAAACAACCTTTATAAAAAATATACCTTTTATTTTACTGCTACTACAACTTTCGGACCTCGAGAATACAACAACACACCGTGATTTTCCATATCACCGACATACACGATGTCACAAAATTTTACTTCCCATGAATAAAACATAACTTTATCTGATTTCACTGGAATTTTCTAGACACCCGCAAACCTTGTAGAACATACTTGTTAAATCCACTTTTTAACATAGGAAAATTTTATTATTATTATTATTATTATTATTATTATTATTATTATTATTATTATTATTATTATTATTATTATTACGACAAAAATTTCTGAATTCAAACGATATTCCAAATTAAGACATTCACCACGACTACGTTACCGTTATCACCTTCCTAAATTTTCTCAATTCGGACAATATCTCAAAGAATATTAACACCATATTTAAACGTCGCATTTTGTAGTTTCTTGATGTGAATTTTACAAAACTAAAGATTTTCACACGCTGACCAGAAATATAATATCTTTCCCTGATCATTACAAAATATCAACCCAACACACGCAATGAAAATTGGTAGGGACAAACGATAATCTAACTACAACATTGATACAAAATATTCACAGACTTGCAGTCGTAGCCACCGTCCTGGATTCTGGCTGCATTTAACCAGCAAACCTCGTTTATTTTAGCCTTTCATGGCTAAATTTATCATCATCTTCTCATACATACAACTTAAATTACACAACACTTTCCAACGCACTTTCAAACGTTTAGCAAGCGACGAACACTCTGCTCAAATGACCACATCTAATGCGTTCACGAGACCGCTGCCTCCTTCACCCTATTAACAGGTCCAGGTGTTCCAACATATAAGAAACCAGACGCAGTAGCTAACTTCAAACTCATCTTTAACAAACACACACTGAATACTGAGAGAAATTGAATTACTTCTAAACCTTCAAAGTTTCCATTAGCGGCAGCTCAGAAAATTTCTATCATCTTCCATTTCTAACAGTATATTTGAACCCTAGCCACGAACGTGTAATAAGTTATTTGGAGACCAAATTTTCACACTTTTCTGCCGACGAGGGACATGGGATCCGCCGCTTCAGAAACCAGACAGACACTGAGAAATATACGGAGTGAGATTTCTTTTATACTGTATGGGATGACGCTACTCACACCATGAAGCTTGGTTGTGCAATATGCTAGTTCCGCATCCAATAGACCGATTTTCGTAAAATTTGTTTCATAACTTCGGACAGACTTACGATTTATTTCTCTGTTAATTTAATAATTTTCCCATACTCACAACAGGCGAAATAAATTATTTCTGTCGGGGTGTTTCGAGGGTTTTCTTCATTCATCAACCTTGGCACGTGTTACAAGTCCGCGGATCTGACGCGGATTCGTCTCTAGGCTTAACTGCATTTATATTTACCCTGGGGGTTTTGTCTTCACGTAGTGTTTAAGAATAATTTAGATGCTTTATTTCAGGATTTACTGTTTTGCCAAAATCTCTCGTTACGAAGAATTCCTTGAATTTAAAAAATGGTTGAATATTCGAAGTCCACCGAAGTGTCCCGGCGTTTCACGAGTTCGCAGCTTGCTTGACGCGGGGCGCTCGCTCCCACAAGACAGCCAGACTCATGAAATGCAAACATGGCCGCTTTCAAACAAGTAAATTTTATTTGAAATAAATATTGACAAAATAAAAAAAATCATCGTAGAATTATGGGTTCAATACATACATACATACATACATACATACATGCATACATACATACATACGAGCAACACTTAGACCCATAGAGTTCCTCACATCATGGTACTGCTCCTATATAACGTAGACCCATGGTTTTCCTCTTCATTGTTGACTGGGCCGATGACTTAGATGTCAGGCCACTTTAAACAACAAGAATCAACATCATCATCATCATCATTGACATCATCACCATCATCGTCATTGACTATACCTTTCAGCATTCAATCTGCAAGCCTCTGTGAATTAAGTAAACGGCTTCTCAATCCTTTTTTGTCATTAAATCATTAAAATCATCTTCGCATATGACTCCCTCTGCCTCACTTACCCTCTAATAACCGAGACCATTAGTGTCCTAGACAATATAACCACCTCCATCTGTCTCACATGACCCTATCACCGAAGCCAGTTTATACGGACAGCTTCTTCGATAGAATTTACTCCTAACTTTAACTTCCTCTCTTCAGTTTGAGTGTCCTTCTTTTATTGTTTCCTCCTTTTCATACCAGCAATCGTTATAGCCACTTTTACGTTTGTTACTTCGAACTTATTAATAAGATGTCCTGTGTCCACTCAGCTTTCACTTGCGCAAGCAAAGTTGGCCTGGAAACAGACCGGTGATTTAAAGATTCAATAGACCAACGAAATAGAGAAATGCATGCACGAAAACGGAAGGATCTCATTGGAATATCCTATTATTATTATTATTATTATTACTATTATTATTATTATTATTATTATTATTATTATTATTATTAGTAATAGTAGTAGTAGCAGTAGTAGTATCAGTGTGACAATGAAACAGAATTGCTAAATAGCCTACAGTAAATCGGTGCGAGGGTGTGATGGCCACATGACAACACTGCCCCTTCTCTACGGCGGCCGAGGGTCGAATCAATACCAAACCATATGGGATTTGTGAAATGAAAAATTAACGTTCTTGTTGTTCGTATTCCTCATAAAACTTGGAGGGTTAGGGTCATTATCGCAATATTAGCAGTCTCGCATAATCTACATAATGTATAATTTTATTAGTTGCTTTACGTCGTACCGACACATAGGTCTTATAGCGATGATGTTATAAGAATGATCTAGGAGTGGGAAGGAAGTGGCCGTGGCCTTAATTAAGGTACAGCCCCAGGGCTGCCGACAGTGGGGTTCGAACTCATTATATGCCGAATAATGGATATTGGCCGCACTTAAGCGACTGCAGCTATTGAGCTCGGTATATAACCTACAAGACTCCTTTACAAGTCATAAAGTGAGGGAAATTTATTGAATAAACAGTCACTTAGGTATTTTGTATTACCTAAATTGAATTCTAATCGAGTAAAAGATCCAATATAGAAAATAATCAACGTATACTGGGAAGCGTAAACTGGTGAATTAAACATTGTCCGGCAGTATAACAAGAAAAATGGTATGGGCAGGGTAGGACTTTATTTTACAGCTCTCAAATGTAGTCTGCGACAATGACATACAAATTTCAATATGTATAATAAATTACAATTTACAAGAACGTAATAATTACAAGTTACAAGTAAGTAAAATACAAGCGACATTGAAATTCATTATCAGGCTAGGAGTAGAAACAAAACTGCAGATTTGAAACGAAGATGGGTGTGTGTAACTAGTTTAGGTGCAGAAATTTTAACGTGGTTTCTCTGTACACTGAGCGAACCGTTTAATAAGGGATTTACACTCTTTATTAATTATGTTGTTCGTGATCTGAATGGTTCAGTACGTTTCAAGAGCTAGACATTGCGCTCGCTATCTTTGTACACAGGTGACAAGTGGGCTTGAAACCCATCACCGACTGAATATGTTATTGGAAATGCTGTTGCAATTAGTAGGATACCGATTACCAATAGCCGTCAATAGCGAGCGTTTAAACTGTGAATAATTAACTCTATATGCCTCTAAAATGATTTCGAGGCCCTAGTCTAAACAAATCTGTGTGAGGTAGAAACGTCAAATGGTAATGAGTATTTGCTGATAAAGGAGTAATACAAACAAGCTTGTGCAAGAAGTGTTCGGACTTTTAAGAAGTAGTTAGAAAAATTCCGTGCACGTACATGAGGAATGCCATATGTTACGAATGTAACTACTGCAGCTAGTCTTTATTATGATGCAGCAAGTTAGGCTTACATTATCCAAAAAGTTAGTTAGTTAGTCAAGCACTATTTATAATATAAATGAAAATTTACAACATGCTAGGTGAAACAAGTAGGATTATTAAACATAGAAGTATTTCATTCTGTGAAGTGGAGATTTTTCAGGTTTCTCTCAGTAGATTAAGTAAAAATAAATTACTTTTAATATATACATTTAAAAATATCCAGCTGTTAAGGATTATAACTCTGTCGTAAAGTTGGAAGTACGTAATAATAATAATAATAATAATAATAATAATAATAATAATAATAATAATAATAATACCGAGCGAGTGACTGTGCGGTTTGCGTCGCGTAGCTGTCAGCTTGCATTCGGGAGATAATGGGTTCGAACCCTACTGTCTGCAGCCCTGAAGATGGTTTTCCGTGGATTCCAATTTTCATACGAAGCATATGCTGGGGCTGTACTTTAATCAAGGCCACGGTCGATTCCTTCTCACTCGTAGTCCTTTCCTATCCCATCGACGCCATAAGACCTATGTGTCTGTGCGACGTACGACAATTTTTAATAATAATAATAATAATAATAATAATAATAATAATAATAATAATAATAATAATAATAATGCCGGGCTGAGTGGCTCAGACAGTTGAGACGCTGGCCATCTAACGCCAACTTGGCATGTTCGAACCTCGCTCAGTCAGGTGGTATTTGGAGGTGCTAAAATACGTCAGCCTCTTGACGGTAGATTTACTGGCACGTAAAATAACACATGTAGGACAAAATTATGGCATCTCGGCATCTCCGAAAACCGTCAAAAAGTATTTAGTTGGACGTGAAACAACAACAACAATAATAATAATAATAATGAAAAATTAAAGTCTCTCCCTAGTTTTAAGCCACACTTTGATAATCTGAGTACGATGAAGTCTTGCGGAGACAAGTCGAACTTTAAGAACACTATGTAATTTTGAAGCCTGTTAACAGATGTTTGGGGTGCCAACTAGAGAATTGGAATGCACACTCTGTTGTGGAGAATTGTAATTGTTAGGAGTTGGCACTTCCTGTTTTATTTCTTCTGCTCTCGAGTAGCCACTGTTGAACTATCAAATTTAAATCAGCCAATCATTACCCTGCTCGCCATTATGAATAAGACATATCTTGGCCCCTTAGTATAAATCTTGATTTGAGCACTGACGTGTGATGGTGTCCCTCACTTAAGGCAGCGGGTAACACCTACGGTAAGCGGCTTACTAATCATAACATATGAACTTACTTACGTGTGGCGACGGGAAGACACCATCGTTTCCTCTCTAGCATGAAACCGCTAGGGTTGAGCCGCGTCTATTGATTTTAAACGCAGGGGTTCCCAAATTAATTTAATTTTGTAAAATTTACGTTTCCTTTATCAAGCCGCAGATGTAACTACCCGAGTGGGTGTAAAATCATAAGGAAGCACGAGTATGGACCCTCGTTTCCCTCGTTCAGTTTTATCTATTTTGACAAAGTTATCCTAAGTTTGAATTTGTATTTTTCGACCATTAACTTTCCCTGGTTTATCGACTAGTATGGCTTATCGACTATGTCACCGGACCTTCTGCCCCATTAGGTTTTATTGTGTTTATGTTATGAGATTGTTTGAGTGGGTTCAGCATCCCCTTACAATTGCGTGTGGTATATTTTCTACTGAACATTCTGTTTAGTTACTCTAGGCCTTGTAGTATGAGCTTCTGCGCCTGCTTGTTCTGGACCCTTCTAATCCAAGTTTTTATAGTGTTGATTTCTCGTGAAATAAGGGAAGCGAGAGTCAAGGGTGTAAAAGCTTGTGATATTTTCAGGTTTCTCTTCCTCCCTATTGGAATTACGTAAAACGGTGCCTTATATTTTAAGCTGTGATGATTTTGAACGTTGCGAGTACGTTCTCTCCGGTAGATTATATTAATCAAACCGTGTCGATAAAATTTGAAGCTCGAAATGCCTGGTTGTAAAAATGTACCATAGATTTGTATTTTCTTATAAGGACTGCTAAGCGTTAGGAATTGGGAGTACACTCTCCCCTGATCACTTCGAAACTCTTGTTATTTATCGTTGTTGTCCATTTTCATTTATCTATTTTTCTATTCTTATTGTTGATTTTTAAACCAGGACAG